>NC_085021.1:18405525-18480525 GCF_963692335.1 Osmerus eperlanus
TCTCTGCTAAACAGAACCAGAATTCCTTCTTGGTCAACCCCTCCCTGATATCCCAGACCATCAAAATCTGTTCTCCCTGTCTGAAAGGTTCTGGCAGAGAGACCAGACAACAACCACAACTTCATGAGCAACATAAATAACAACAGCTACCAGCATCTCTACTTAGACACTGCTATCAACCTCCCCTCTCACTCATCTCTTTTTATTTTCCTTCCATTCCTCCAATCCACCCATCCGCCTTGACCCTTCTACCCTCTGCTCCCTCCCTCCATCCCACCCCTCCTCACCTCTTCTCCTTCTCCCCCTATCGTCCCTTGCTGGACTTCCATGGCGCTCCAGCCAGACGGGAGCCATGGAGACGAGAGAGGAGGACAAGGCATATCATGGGGTGTGGTGTCTGTCTACAGCTGAGCATGACTTCATCTCTGGGCTCTGGACTCCCTCTTCCTCCTCCACCCCAGTTCTTCAGGGGACACCCCAAAGCTTCCCGTCTCCTCCCCAGACATCTGGACCCAATCAGTGGCCTGATGCACAGAGCAGCCCCATCCCCTCGTTCCGGTATCCACTCAACCACTCCCCAAACACTCTGTCCCCTTTTTATCCTGAACGTTTCGATGAGCAGGTTGGATGGTTTCCTCACCAGGGCATGAGACCAAAGCAATCCAAGATATGCTTTGGCATATCTTGGATTCCAGTCACTTGTCTAAGATTCCAATCATTTTCTCGCAAGATTCACTGAATGACCACGTTAATACATTTCTGTGTTGTTAACTTGTTTTCTGTGTTGCCATTATCTGCTGTTGGACATTGAGATGTTCCTGAGATCTGGTCCCGAGGGATGTTGCACAACCTGCAGCAGCATTCTAGAACACGGGCGCTGTCCGGACGTTATGAACAGGAAATTAATTCTGTCTCTGTGAGACAAGGGAGGTTTGTTTTTCTAACAGAACTCTCCTCTCTCCTCTGAACCTGCACCAGAAAATCTGTTAAATCCAACAGACCAGTGTAGAGCAGCAAGGTCAAGACACATCAGAAAAGAGTGGACACACATTCTCTTTCCAAGCAGATAATATAGAACTAACCGCACTGACCTTGACAGATATCCAAATAGATATGGAATGCCTCACTTCCTGTCTCCTGTTCGTACATTACAGAGGTTTATATGATATAACTCCAACGGTTCTCTCGCTGCTCCGTATGTCCACATGGTTGACCACTGGTTTGGGTTAGCATGATAGCACCCCACATGATGGTGAGAACACTGCAAACACCACAGTCCATTCTGGACACAGTCTGACACCACCACCTGCTGGCCAATGAGGGTATTCCTAAAGGAAGAAATCAAACACTTCATCTTTGAGAGTCAAATGAGGTGACAGACAGTAAAAACCAATCTCTTACGTCAGAATTGCATTGAATGGCATGGAAACGGCACACAAAATGTAAGCAATGACAAGTTTTAGATGTGCTCCACCATCTTTTCTTTTAACTAAAGACACTCCCCTCCATGTGATTGGGCTTGAGGACCACCCTCCGGACACAACTTCCCTCTGGATCACTCAGGCAACCCTCCATTAAACCGGGATGAACAGAGGCCATCTGGGGTCATAGTTACCGGTTTCTTGATCTTGATGACAGTGCCAGACTTCTCCACTGTGGCTCTCTGGAGGTGAAGGGTGGTGGGCCTGTTGCAGAGGGGCACAGCCAGCTTGTTAACAGACACGCCAGGAATCCTCCTCAGGGTGACAGCTCTCTTCATTTACATGTAGTCATTTAGCAGGCGCTCTTATCCAGAGCGTAAGTACAGGGACATTTCCCCCCCCCCGATGCAAGTAGGGTGAAAGTAGGGTGAAGTGCCTTGCCCAGGACACAACGTCGTTTTGCACGGCCGGGAATCGAACCAGCGACCTTCTGATTACTAGCCCGATTCTCTAACCGCTCAGCCACCTGACTCCCTTCATGATCGTTCATGCGAGCATCATGAACTTTCATTTTATTGAGTAACTTTGTGAAATTGACTACATCGATGTATGTCTTATTTTGAGTTATCATGTTATTCCAATATTTTCCATTAATCCCAGCCTTCTGTTACTCCTGTGTCTGATCTGTTTCTCGTCCCAGTGTCTGCTAAAAGCAGGAAGTGAGCATTGCAAAAGACAGGAAGTGACTTGCTTCAACATGCTCCTTTAGATGATTGCCTGATGACCAAAAACCATTGGAAACCTTCCAATGATGAATGACACTCTATATACATACAGTGTGCATGCATGTGCATCTGCACGTGTGCACGTGTACATGTGGGTGTCAAACCATCGTTCTGCACACTATGCAATATGTCTCTTCCATTAGACCAAAAGGACATCTTCTTGTTTACAGTCTGTGAGTCTCAGAAAGTGCAACAGAACCCCAGTAGAAGAGTATGGTTTCAAACCACCTCTTCTATGTAAGTACAGTATGTATGTGTGTGTGTTTGAGATAGTGTCTGTTTTTCTTTCTATATATGTGTGTGTGTGTGTGTGTGTGTGAGTGTGTGTGTGTGTGTGTGAGCGAGTGAGTGAGTGGGTGGGTGGGTAGAGAGGAAGTGGTGGAGTAAAAGTCAAAGAACAAAAAACTCAACGATTCAACGGTTCTCATATCTCAACAATCTCTCCACCTTACAACACGGTTGCAGGACGGACTCGGAAATAGTGTGTGTGTTTTATGTGTGTGTAGTCTAGACTGAAACAGCACTGCGATAATCAAATCTTCTTCGAATGACTGTAAGCACTCAACTAAGTTAAATTAAATTCCCATACTGTAACTTTAGTATTTGGCAACTGCCTTGTACAATGGAGCAAGGTTTTTTTTCTCCATTGGTTCCTTGTATTGTGAATATTTGTTGTTAGTCGGACATTAATCTGTCACAAAGAAATGTTTGATATCATAGATACTATGCTGTATATATTTTTTTATAATGGTTACTATCTAGAGCTACTATTCACAACTTTGAATATATTAACTTTTATGACTGGAATTAAAATAGCCTGCAGTGTCTTTTACAACGAGCCTCATGAATGATTCATGATTAACCATTGGTATGTCTGTGAACATGCTTCAGCCTTGACTCTGGAGAGACACAGAGACAGAGAGAGAGCTTGGGAGAGAGAGGGAGGGAAGGAGTGAAAGAGATTGAGACTAGTTTGTCTACCTCCTAAACAGCCAGCAGCTCTCCACGTTCCCTCTCCACCATACGCCTCTGGGCCTCTCACTTTCTTTCTGCTCCCCCCTTTTCTCTCTCTCTCTCCCTCGATGGTCTCATATATTTGGACTCAGGTTTAGACTTGTGTTCCTTAGGCTACAGAGGAGGCAGCTACGACACACTGAAACACTGTGCTAAAACAAACTACATGCCTGCTCTTGTTTTCTCTCTCTCTTTCTCTCTCTCTCTCTCTCTCTCTCTCTCTCTCTCTCTCTCTCTCTCTCTCTCTCTCTCTCTCTCTCTCTTTCTCTCTCTCACGCACTATCTCATGCTTTCTCTACCACCCTCTTTCAATTCTATCTTCTTTCTCTGTCACTTATGCGTTCGCCCTCTCTCTGTCTAGTACCTACCTTTTCTCTCGCACAACCTTTGTCTTCGTTTATTGGGCTCTCTCTGGGTTCGTTCTGCTCCATGTAAGCAGCTGATATTTCGCTTCATCTGGAGCTTCTGACAGGAGGTGAAGGAGGAGGAAAACCAGGGACAGGTACGCAGGTTCAAAGTGAATGGGTTTGACTAGGGCAGGGCAGGGGAAGAGAAGGAAAGGGAAAGGAAGGGAAGGGAAGAAAGTAGAGAGGAGGAGAGGGAGGGAGCGACGGAGGTGAGGAGTGAAGTGGAGAGCACAGACGTCAGGTGCTGTAGGGGTTGTTAATGTCACCTCTCAGTTTCAGGGGATGTGAGATCTTTGCTGCTCTTGAGTCAGAGAAGCTCGGTCTCCGTATTTCACAACCATTCCAGGAAGTGTCAACAACTGCCATTGCAGTTGAGGTGTGTAGGCTATAGTTGTTGCCATGGGAAGATACTGACTGCACAGTCTTGTTTGGATAATTTAATTATAAACGGACTCTATGGTGACTCTTTTTCACTTTCTTTCTCTCTCTACCACTCTGTTTCACTCTGTTTTTGCTCTCTCTCACACACAGACTGTTACCTAAAGTCTGTAACTCCTTCATACAGTTGCTGGGAAGACCGTGGTTGTGCAAGGTGAAGTAGTCCCCCCAACCAAATCACCAGTACTTTTGACCAATCATGAGTGATCCAGCAGAACGTCCCACCCCAACCGCAGAGGATGACCAATCAGCTATCTGCATTGCTGTGAGTCCTCCCAGGAGGCCCATCCGTCTCCAGGAGAGGTGAGCCAACGGATATGTTTCCAGAAAGTCCCTTGAGAAAGAAACCACCCATTGAGTCTATATTGACTGTGCTCTCAGTACAGTTCACTATATGATACAGCACGAGAGCATCGTAACATGTGGTGATGCATGGCTTTCTTCTCTCCAATGGTGTAAAGGCGTGGCTCCAATGTGTCTTTGGTTTTGGATGTAAGCAGCCTGGCAGCGGTGGAGCCACTGTGTTCCATCTCCACCCCCAGAGAGACCCTCCTCCGCCTGCTCCAAACTTCCTCCCGGCCCCTTACACACACCCCTCTGCAGCATGCTGCCACCGTCACACACACACTCAATACAGAGTACCAGGTACGCACACAATCACAGACGCACACACGCACATTTTTCTAACTGGGACGTAGGGATATACAGCACATTAAGCTGAATAAGGACAAGGGCATCAGTCTCTATGCATGGTAACAACACACACATCCATGCTGTAATAATAAGGTGTGCCCAGAGCCTACATTAGGGTCAGATGGCTGAGCGGTTAGGGAATCGGGCTATTAATCAGAAGGTTGCCGGTTAGACTCCCGGCCGTGCAAATGACGTTGTGTCCTTGGGCAAGGCACTTCACCCTACTTGCCTTGGGGGGAATGTCCCTGTACTTACTGTAAGTCGCTCTGGATAAGAGCATCTGCTAAATGACTAAATGTAAATGTACATCACCATCATTTTGAAGCTATCCTGTGTGTTCTTTCCAACAGAAGATTCCTCCCAACTTTGTCAACCCTACAGAGTTGGACATCCCTGGACGAGCGCTCAAGGACAGATACAAAAGCATTCTGCCCAGTCAGTCACTCTCCTGCACCCAGAAAACTGTACCACACTCTACACATGCAACTGGGCTTACACTTTACACATTCAGTACTGTTGACACTGTTGCAAAACTGTGTGTGTCGATCAGATCCTGAGACTCGTGTGACTCTGCGTAGCCATTCAGCAGAGGAGAAAGAAAACGAGGGGTACATCAATGCTAACTACATCAAGGTCAGCGTCACCCAGGGCCAGCTGCAGTCTTTGTCGGGGCACTAAACTAGATTTGGAGGTCTTTTGAGGACAAACTGAAATGACTGGCCTTTTTGAGTTCATTTAAAGCAAAATGAAAATTGCACATGACTCTGTGAAAAGTAGAGCAGTAAGTAAACTGGTCAAAAACATGTGGTATGTTTGTGAGGTGGTATGCAACGCTGCCTGAGAAGGAAGCTTTGCGTGGGCGTCCTGACAAACCAGCAAACCCACAGGAAACTTAGGGGGAAATGACAAGTCCCTGACTCACTGGTACACAGGGATGTACAATATATAATATGGTGTTCTTACAAAAGGTTGACGTCTCTATGCATGGTTATGACACATCTTTACGACACAGCCTTATGTTATGCCATATGTCTTATCTGAGGGTTATAACAGGTCTTTGTACTCTATGCAGGGTTATGAAGGCATTCACAGAGCCTACATTGCTACACAGGGCCCCATGGCCAACACGGTTCAGGACTTCTGGGAGATGGTGTGGCAGGAGCAATCGGCCATCATCGTCATGATCACCAAGCTGAAGGAGAAGAATGAGGTTAGAGGTCACAGGGGTCACCTCCCAAAATCTCAATTTCGACCCAAGTTTCTCAATGACCCCTCCCTTCACCTCAGTCCCACCCCCTCTATCTGTCTGTTCACCTCACCCTCCTTTATCTTCCTCTAAATTCACATTTCTCCACCCTACACTACCATGTTTAATGGTCTCTTTGCAAAGCTCTGATGGCTTATGTACACATCTTTCCAAAGGCTCAGGTGTGTGTGTGTGTTTCAGAAGTGTGAGCTGTACTGGCCTCACCAGAAGGGCTCCTACGGCAGGTTTGACCTCTGTGTGACATCTGTGACGGATTGTGTTGGCTACACTGTTAGAGAATTAACACTCCAGGTGATTGATAACACTACTTTACATTGTAGCTGTTTGTGTATGTCCAGATGTAACTCATTAATTCATGTATTCATTCATCTGTTCAGCAGTGCTTTTATTACAGTTGTACATAAATGTGTGTGTTTGTGTATAGCTGGGAACAGAGTCTCGTGAGGTAAGGCATTACTGGTACTCTACCTGGCCTGACCACCAGACCCCAGAATGTTCAGCCCATCTGCTGCGATTGGTGGAGGAGGTGGAGGACTACAAAAAGTCCCTCCCACACAGCCCTGGACCAATCATCGTCCACTGCAGGTAAGGTACCCTGTTCAGGGTATATATATGTGTGTGTGTGTGTGTGCATGTCTGTGTGTATGTTAACCTGTTGTGGTCTCCTGCCCCTGCAGTGCAGGCATTGGTAGAACGGGATGCTTCATCGCCAGCTGTATCGGTTGTCAACAGCTTCGACACTCCAGGCAGGTGGACATACTAAGAATAGTATGCAGTCTACGTCTGGACAGGTAAGCACACTACCCCCTCTCCAAACCACCTCCAACCATCACTCTCCCTTCGTTAGCAAATACTTCTCCCTCCCTCTCTCTTCCTCTTACTATCTCTCTCATCCCATCCTCTCTGTCCCCCCTCTTCCTCACATTTCACATCCTCTTTGCCACCCCTCCTCCTCTTTCTAGGGGTGGTATGGTCCAGACTACTGAGCAGTACCAGTTCCTGTATGCCACCCTGGCCCAGTACAGCACACAGATGGAGATGCAACCCACCAGACCGCAGGAGGACCAAGGGAACCCGGAGAGCCAGGGGAACAAGGAGAATACGGAGAAGAGAGAGAGCAGAGGCAAGGGAGAAGACCGGGAGAACCTGGTCATCAGGTCCAGTGATGACAGCACAGCTTCAGAAACAGTATGACATCATCACACAACGCAGACATCTGGAACACTGCTCAGTGTTCCAGTGACCAGCTATTCTACTGCCCAAGTCCCAGTTTTCATAAGGTTACCTGTTATCAATGTTCTTTTCTGAAGCATACATGAGGACATTGAGACAAATGTATATTTATCCTCATGAATATGTTAATTAAATTGTAATTTGTGACATTCCAAATGTTTCTTCACCTTTGTGATTACATTCATGAATCCCTGGTGACAGATATCGATTTATGGTGTGTGAACACTCCCCCGTTTCTCCCCTCCTCTTTCCTCCTTCCACTCCATCTGCCCTCCCCTCATCCCTCATTCTGCCCTGCACTCTTCTCCTTCTACTCCTCCCTCCTCCTCCACTTCTCCTCCACTTCTCATCCCTCCTCCTCACCTTCCTATTTGATAAAAGAATAAGACAAGCACCCCCCTTGCATTCAAACACACAGTAAAAGTTATCCTGAAATACCTAACAACACAACACTGCCACAGTAATTATCCTCTGTGTGGCTGCAGTCCTGGTATGGAGATGTCACAAACCTAAACACAAACAGCTTAGCGATTACAAGGGAGGTATAAACAAAATGCCAATGTTTTTTAGTTTATTTTTTTATTAATGAAAAAAAAGATCAAAAGTGAAAAAAAGATCAGAGTGGGAAAGTGACAGGTCCTCGCTGCAGTCAGGTCAGCGAGCAGGCGGCTCCCTCTACTGGTGAGTCGTGCAGCTACAGCAGAACACCTGGGAGAGAGCTGCAGAGATCCTGTGGAAGAAGCCTTTAATGGACTTCTTCTTCTTCTGTTTCTGTTCCTCTTCTCCTGGGACGCTGGAGGACTCTGCAAGATCTGGGCCTGGACATGGAACACCATCACACAGCAGCACATGACATCACACACTACTTCAGCACTGTCCATTTAATTGCAATGAGTGTGTGTGTGTGTGTGTGTTTGTGTGTGTGTGTATGTGAAATGACAGGAGAGCCAACTAAAGTGGGAAAGCCTAAATGAACAAACATCCATTCATAATCTCACTTTCACCGTTGAGGGGAGTAACTGAGTTGGTCTTTTGGTTTTTCTTTTTTCCATTGGCAGACATATTCGGTGTAACCTTGGTAACAGCCTTGGTCTTCTTTCTCATCTGGGATGGAAGTGAGAGTAAAGAAAAACATAATTCCTTTATATTATGAAATGTTTTACATTATGTTGACAGGACATAACTACATTAACTGTAACTGTCAAATCCCCCGTGTTTGGATTTGAATAAATAAGTCAGCGAAATAATTACATCATCTGTTTACTAATCATACATAATGTATTCTACACATGCTTACGTGTAACCCATCTTATCCTTGACTCAGTTAAGGTCAGTTGTACCCAGTGCCAGCGTGTGTGGAGTTGTTTTCAGCTTACCAATGTGAACCATCTTTGGAGGCTGGAGAGTTTGGTCTTTCCACGACGGCCCAGATTGGAATGGAAGATGGAAGAGCTGTTGAAGGTTTGGGAGGGCACAGAGGGGGATAAAACAGAGTTGGAGGATGAGGAGGAGGAGTGGCAGGACTGGGAGGTGGAAGAGGATGAGGAGGAGCTATCGCCCTCAGAGTCCTCCTCAGAAGACCTGTCGATCTTCTCCCAGGCCTTCACCAAGCCTGGGTCTGCAGCTCTCTGCTTCCTGGAGCTCCTCAGCTCCTCTGGTGATCTGGAGAAGGGACACTCTCTGGCCTTTACCAAACCAAATCTGTCACATCTCTTCTTGACCTTTCCATCTGCTTTAATCTCCATGTGGGTCTCACTGGCCTTTACCAAGCCAGAAGACTCCATCTCAGATCCGTCATGTATCCTCACATCCTCACACAAGGAGCTGGAGCTTCCACCGGCCTTTTCCAAGCCAGCAGAGTTCTTAACATTCTCCTTCTCAAAATGGACGCTAAGATCGGACACGGCAGGAGCGCGCCACTCCTCGGCGTGGCGGCAGATCACCGTGGCGATGGTCTCAGCCAGGCCACAAATGGCTCCCGCTTCTCCGTGGCGAGCGGAGCGGAGCTGGGCCCTGCTGCTGTTAGCGCTGAGCGACAGCTTAGCGTAGGCCGCCTCCAACATGGCGTCCAGGGCGTCTGGGCCACTGTAGAAAGGGCTCTGGGGCAGGTGCTCCAGGACGAGGCTGATCCCGTCTTGGGTCTGGAGAATCCAGCCCACTTCCTGAAGGAGAGTTGCCTCTAGCTGCGAGAAGGTGGGGGCGCTGGAGGTTGAGGGGGACTCCTGGAGGGCCAGGCGGACCATCAGACCGTGCAGAAGGTCCCGCAGGGTCTGGTGGTGCAGGGCACTGGGCCCGGAGGGCATCCAGACCTTCTCCTGGATGCGAATCTCCAAGGTTTGCAGGGAGGGGGTCTCAGAGGGTCTCAGGGGCAACCAGGGAAGCACCTGGACCACCTCAGGGAGACCAGAAGCTCCATCATCTTTCCCATCTCCCTTGGGATTTATTTGCCTGGCAATGTTGATGCCTTTGGACAGACTATCTGACATTTCTTCTTCTTCATGGAAATCATAAACGTAGTCAACATTGTTGTTGTCGGGGACAACGATATCAGCCTTCTCAGACTGGCCTTCTTCTAGGTTAGTGAAACCTGAACTCAACTCTGGGTCGAGACTTCCTAATGTGGCTGCAGAGGAGGAGCTGCTAAGGTTATCTATCCTGGCCATGACCTCAGCATCAAGGCCTGGCACAAAAAAAAACACACTCACACTTTTAAGTATCCTTGTATTATTATAGCTATTACCTATACTTTTCTTAAAACAGTGATCGACTAGGATCTCTAATATTAATATTATAATTCTTAACCATACCTACACTGTCATTCAGCAGTGCTGTAGCACTTAAAACTGTATTATATTAACATAGTTACAGACTCTAGAGGTCTTTTTTACCAAAGGGTTAGGGAACATTTCACAAGGAGGATTTTTTGTAACATGTAAAGCCCATCAATTTAATAACAGAAATATGGCGACATGGTGATACATTCTATTTCTAAAGAGCATTTGATCATTTTTACCTATTCTGTAACTGTGTGCACAGTGTTACTAGTTAGGCTACCTGAACACCTGAAAATTCCCTTTGGGGTCAATATAGTGAATTGAGTAAAAGATTTCTCTACCTTTGTTGACAATGGCCATTACTTTTTCTGGGTCATTGCAAGAACACTGAAGGACACCTCCCACTTTGATGGTTAACACCTCAGAAATGGCCTCTAGTGCCCTCCTCTGGTCCTGGCTGACAGAGGAAGATGGCCGGTTCCTACCCACAGTCCCTTGGCTGGGGCTCGGCATCATGCAGTAGGACCCTTCCAGAGACGTGCAGTCGCTGCTATCGCTGCTGTCGCTGCTGTCGCTGCTCTCCCAAGATACATCCCTGATGGAGTCGGTCCTGTCCTTCTTACACATCCATTTGAGGTGGTCGTTCACCAGCACACATTCGTCCGGAAGCGAGTTGGTCAGGCCAAGGAAGTTCTCCATCAGTTTCTTGAAAGCCAAGTGGATAAAATTGTACAGCATTGGAGTGAAGACCTCCAAGTCCAGGTGCTGCTTGGCCTCCGGGTTCTGGACGTTGGGCTTGGAGCGGCAGCGGCGTGTCGAGGGGAGTCGTCCCATCTGCGTGTCCAGGAGCAGCTGATAGAGGCAGCCGATCAGCTCCATGGAGATGCTCTGGATCCTCGCCTGCAACATCCTGGTACACATGCTGTGGGAGGCCAGCAGGCGGCCCAGGTCGTACTCAGCCTGGTCCAACCACCCGACGGAGGAGCCTTCTTTGTCATTTTCGCAGCCTCCATCATTGGAGACTGATCTGGAGGCCCAGTAGGCCATCCGCGCGACGGTGTCCAGCATTTTGTGAGCAGTTAGGTTGAGGTTGTGACTGTTTGCCTTGCTCCTGGGGCTAGGGCTCCTGGGGCTAGTGCTCCTGGGGCTAGTGCTCCTGGGGCTAGGGCTCCTGGGGCTAGTGCTCCTGGGGCTAGGGCTCCTGGGGCTAGGGCTCCTGGAGGCTGACCTGGCCTCCTCCTTCTGCTGCTTCTCCTTCTCCTCGTCGCTAGCCGAGCTGCACTCCTCCTCTGATCTCCTCTCCTCCTGCTGGGCGCAGAGAAGGAAGCTTTCCTGACACGAGAGTGTGCAGGCCTCCTTCTCCTCCTTTCCCTCGACCCAGTTCCCCAGCAGCTCTCCCTGGCTGCGGCTCCTCCTGCTGCTCCTCCCACTGCTGACCCCCTGGTTCCTCCTCCGCAGGGCCTCCAACTCCTCCGTAACCTGGCTGAGCAGGGACTCGCTCACGCACTCCACTAACAGGTTGAAGTCATTACCGCGTGGCTGCAGGAAGTCCACCTCTCCTTCTCTAATCATCTCCGCAGCTGTGCTGAAGTTCTCCAGGACGATGTGGATGATGTTGCAGGCGCTGGAGATGTTCTGGGGCAGGGAGGCCGTGTCGGCGTCTTGGGGCTGGTTCAGGGAAGAGCGTCTTTCTCTGGCCACCATCCCCTGGAGGATGCCCCCCACCAGCCTCACCAGCTCCAGCTTCTCCTCTGTGGTGAAAACGCCCTGTCTCTGGAAGAGGGTGTGGTGGGCCAGGATGCCAGAGAGGCTCTCCCTCTGGGATGAAGGGTTGTGAGGCTCGCTATCGCATCTGATCCGTCCAATGCTGCTGGCCGAGCTGTGGCCGGAGCCGCTCGATACCGCTGTCACACAGCTGGGCCTGGGCGATGCCATAGCCTTTTCCATCTCCTCTGCCTCCGCCACACTGCCAATGAGGAATGAGGCCATCTTCTCAGCCTCCTTTTTCTCCCTGTGGAAGACGACCTCTGACGTGTTGGTGTTGGAAGACAACAGGGGCCGCGGGGGCATCTGCTCGTTGACGGCGTCAGTGTGGATGTCGGCGAGGACCTGGATCTTCTCCTTGGCGTCCTGCCAGGTTTTCAGGATCAGGTCCTCAGAGATACTTGTCGTATAGAATTCAGACAAGGAGCTGCCGGGGTGGTGAAGCACCAACTCGTCCATCACCTTCTCCATGGCCGAGTCACAGAGCTCCTCTACAATGGCAGACAGCTTCGCCTCTTCACTGTCCTCGTCTCTCGCCATCACTCCCTTCAACTTGGCGATGATCTCTGCCACAGTGAGGGATGCCGTGGCAAGGATATCCTCCCCTGTGGGACTACTGGGGTAAAGGGGTGTCGGAGGCTTCCCACTCGATAGCCTGTCCTGTGGCCTGGATCCCAGCCCACTTTCCAGCAGGGGGTGGGACTTCTCTGAGATGATCCCCTCGGGGACATCAGGCTGGGCTGAGCCCTGAGAAGAGGCCCGGTCCTTGGACTGAGGAGACGAAGAAGATCTGTTGCGTGTGGAGATGCCGCTGCTGTGGGAGGTAGCGGCAGACAGTGGGTCTTGGCGGAGGTGAAGGACCTGGTAAAGGGCCATAGCAGGCAGCACCCCCTCATTGGCCACCTGGAGAACCCACTCCATCATCTCCTCTGAGCGCTTCTGCAGCTCAGTGACGCTCTTGTTCTAAGAGAGAGAGAGAGAAAGAGAGAAAGAGAGAGGGTGAGAGGGGGAGGAGACAGAAAAGGATGGAGAAAGAGAGGAGAGAAAAAAGGCAGCGTGAAAAAAAGGGGAGAAAGTTAAATCGCAGTACAGATACAAATATATATAGAAAATATTTTGAGTTTGAAACTAAACATTTTATCTACCTTTCTCAACAGGACCTTTTTGATGAGTCTCCACTGACTGTAACAAGAACAAGAACGTATGTGTTACGCTCTCTCTATTACAGTACAATGACAACTAACGAGACATCGTAACATTGTGTTCAACAGGGCAGTAGCCTAAAGGGGACGTTAACAGGGACACTCACGGGTGGGACATCATGGCCTCTGACACTGGAATTTCGGCCCGGGTCATTGGTTCCTCTGGGCAGGATGGGATTTTGATTGCTGGGAGAACACCTACATGTAGAGAGGATTGTCACAGTGTGATTGGTGGATCCCTCTCTCTTGATAGAAAGTGATATTTCAATCATGAATGTTGTACTTTTGATACATTAATAAACCGATTACTCACGGTAGCTAGTCTGGGACATGGGAGGCATGTTCACACATCTGACCTGCAGGCAAGATAAACACTTAGCTTAGCTAGGCAAAGTAACAGAGAAAGTTAGTTGTTGGAGACGTGGATGTAGAAGATTGAGTTGAGGGGAGTAGGTGGTGTCTGTAGTACTCAGTGAGGGGATGAGGGCCGTTTACTCACCATCCTGCCTGGTCCTGACAGTTTCCTGGCCAGGTCGGAATCTCGTTCTGCTGCTGGCGTACTACGGGCCTCCAGTGCCCACATCAGCCCTGCAGCCCTTGACAAACAAACACCATGTAAACACATGCGCACACACATACATACATACATACACATACAAACAAACAAACAAGGTGGGGGTGGGTGGGATTGAGGTCACAATTAGCAGTGAAACACAGCAAGAGAGAGAGAGAGAGAGGAGAGAGAGAGAGAGAGAGAGAGAGAGAGGTGCCTTGAACAGAAATTATTTTAACTTTTGATTAAGAAATATGACTTGGAAATATGAAATATGACTAGATCTACAGTATGTATCAAGTTAAGTCACATTGTTAAACACAACAGTTAAACTCACATAAATGAAATTCTAAAGAATCTAAAGAACCAAACATTTTCGTGTGTTTTAATCGTTTTAGCTACTAAATAGATAACCCACTTACCTTTTGTTTAGTCCTCCGTTCTTTTAGTCTTTCCTGTTTTGGGATTTCATCCATGTTTTACACTAAGGATGACAAACTCTTTTCAGACGACTCCTTGCCTTGTGATGAAAATTTCTTTCATCACTGACAGATTTGATTTTGCAATTCGTTTTTATATCATTTGGTAAAGTGCGTCACAATCCCTTTATGCCCTATGACGTCATAATATGTCTAAATAGCGCGGCGTCTTTTCCAAAACAATGACCGACATTTTAGGCAAAAAGGTACATTGCGATGTTTTTAAATAACTACTCGCGTGGGTTTTCGCACTTTACTGCAATTGGTTGGGATTTTTGAAAGGGTGAATTGTACAGCGATTCCTACGTCCTGTACCCAGTTCTATCCAAATACTACTTTCACGTAATAAACCACACAGCGAAATCAGCTTTTCTGTAAAAACAAAACAAAAAAAAGACTTAATCTTTATTGACACACGCACGCTTACATGTATGCACAGGTTCACACATGTCTATCTCATCAGCGTATCTCATTGGTTATCACATGAAAAGAGAGAGCACATATCTCAGAAATTACATTATTTCATTTTATTAGGCCTATTTATACATATATTAGCATGAAATATGTTAACTGTTTCAATATGAATACAGTAAGTACATGAATACATGAAAAGTTTGATAGGCTGAAATAGAGCTGGCGAGTCCCCTGCTGAGGTGGTTCACCTGTTGAGTCAGACCTGAGAGGTAGAACTCACCTGTCCTGAGGAGGAGTATCTTCGCCTACCTTTTTACTTAGTGTATATAAAATTAGCTCTTATACACTATTCTAACACAATTGTACAGACTTGGATAAAAACACCCTCACAAGATTACTGAAAAAACACAGATAATCGCCACTGGGAAACTCTCCATGGCTGACTGGGTTGGTTGGCCTACAATACATCTCTCTCCACTAGGGGGATCTAGCCGTCCAGCAAGTCCACGGACGGAGCCAGGGTACCCTCTTTTTTCAGAGCTCCTGTAGCTGCGCGCTGTCAAACCCCACCCAACAAGGAAGAACTGGCTTTCTAAGGAGTCGACAGACAGGCAGGCGAAAGGCGTTGTAAACAACTGAGATATATATAAAAAAAATACAGATTACATTACACAATACCTTCGTGTTCCTAGTCTAATTTCGTCTTGATTCATAAGAAACAAACTATTGGAAAAGGTTTCGTCCTCCGACGTGCTGTCACTGTGAGCTAAATTGAAGCTTTGTAAGGTTAGCCATAGCTAGTTAGCGTAGCCACCTCTCCAACAGTCAAGAAAGCCAGTACTGGAATAGTAGTAGCCGTGACACCTCAAACCTTTCCAAGATGATCGCACTTATTAACAAGCTCCTTGACTGGTTCAAAGCCTTGTTTTGGAAGGAGGAGATGGAGTTGACATTGGTTGGACTCCAGTATTCGGGCAAGACGACATTCGTAAACGTGATTGCGGTACGTTAAATCTGTCCTACTAGTACTAGCCTAATTGTTGTGCTGCTCCTACTAGCCAGTAACTCAAGTCAGTGACACTCATCAGCTGATGTGTCCATTGTTGTTCTATTTAGCTAGCTAGCAATAGCTTGCTACTAAAGCCTTGAGATATATTGTTTATCTTACACGTTTACAATCCATTTTCATTTCCTAAATTTATGATCTAATGCCGTAAATCTTTAATGACCTCGGTCGTTTAACCTGTGAATCGTATTATTGCTGTAACTTGCCTCTAGATGTAGACTAGCAATCCAATATTATTAGAACCTGGTCATTAACTGCAAATGATAATCGTTGTCTGTCTAGTTCTATCTCCAAGGCAGTAATGTGTAATTTCTACAAACATTACTTTTTAAGTTTACGCGAACTCAAATTGTTTAATTAAGGCTGGCTCCGTCAGACTAGCAAATCTGTACCAGTAGCAGTCTGAACAGTGAGATTAGAGAATTGAGACAATTGACACTTTCACATTCAGTTAATCTGAATCTAACGGGTGTCTTTTGGATTTCTCTCCTCCTTCTAGTCGGGTCAGTTCAGCGAAGACATGATTCCTACCGTGGGATTCAACATGAGGAAGATTACCAAGGGTAACGTAACCATCAAGGTTAGTAGCACAGTCTTATATGTCTGTTCGAATAGAAGAGTACTGGTGTGTTTATGAGCACTGACAGTGTGCGTGTGCACGTGTTGTCTTCCAGCTGTGGGACATCGGAGGTCAACCCCGCTTCAGAAGTATGTGGGAGCGGTACTGCAGAGGGGTCAGTGCCATTGTGTGAGTAACCATCTTTATCTAACCACCGCTATCCCACTAGTTAAGTTAGTTCTCATCATCAATTAGTTATTATTATATTATTAATATTCATCAATCTGTGTCTTGTGCAGGTACATGGTAGATGCAGCAGACCCAGAGAAGATAGAGGCGTCGAAGAACGAGCTCCACAACCTGCTGGACAAGCCTCAGCTGCAGGGCATACCTGTGGGTACCACGAGAGCCTTGATCAGGAGTCTCCAACTCTGTACCTCCACCCCTTAAGACCTGGAGACCTCATCGTTAGCTAACTCGACCCAAATAACTCAGCTGAAGATTCAGCTTCCCTCCCTTGGTTTTGATTTATTCCAATGTCCAACTATCTGTGTCCCTATCCCAGGTGCTGGTTCTGGGGAACAAGAGGGACTTGCATGGGGCTCTGGATGAGAAGGAGCTGATAGAGAAAATGTAAACTATGAATGGATTCATCTTAAACTCTGTGTGTGTTTATGTGTGGTGTTAACTGGTGTACTCTGGTGTGCAGGAACCTGTCAGCCATCCAGGATAGAGAGATCTGTTGCTACTCTATCTCCTGCAAGGAGAAGGACAACATTGGTTAGTAAGGCTATAGTCATTTTCACATACCCTGCCTTCCCTGTCTACCTGTCTATTTTTCGACTTTCCCACGATTTCCTCCCTCCCTATCTCCCTTCTTTCCACCTCCCTCCCTCTCCACCCACCCCACTCTACTCTCCTCTCTTGACATAGGACTGACTCTCCCTTGTAGACTAGTGTTCGCATTGGAAGTGCTTTTCATTTCCCTATGTCATGCCAGGCAGCTTGTCTGCTGTTCCCAGTGTGATAACAGAGTAGGGAGTCAGGTGGCTGAGCGGTTAGGCAAGCGGGCTAGTAATCTGAAGGTTGCCAGTTCAATTCCAGGCCGTGCAAACTGACGTTGTGTCCTTGGGAAAGGCACTTCACCCTACTTGCCTCGGGGGGAATGTCCCTGTACTTACTGTAAATCGCTCTGGATAAGAGCGTCTGCTAAATGACTAAATGTAAATAACCACTGCATTTTGTGTGTCTCCCTTCCCCCAGACATCACACTACAGTGGTTGATCCAGCACTCCAGAACCAAGAGGAGCTCTTGAGAACATGGCCGTCTATGACACAGTCCTGAGAACACCAACACCCCCATCCCTCTACCCTCCACAGCTTGTCCATAACCCCTATCCCCCCCTCCCCTGTCTTTTTTTCTAATGTTTCCTCTTTTTTTTTGGATGCCCTTTGCCCCTTCGCTAGAGCCCCAAGGCCCCCCCCCCCCTCCCGCTGAGGCAACGCAAAGACCTTTTACTTGCACTGTTCATTTTCGTTTTTGTAAAATAATCTTCTTGTGACACGCATTTGTCTTCAGGTGGTTAAGCTGCCCTGTAAAAAAAAAAAAAAGAAAAAAAAAAAAGAAAGAAAATCAAAATCCTTCATATTTCAGCAGATGCAGGGACCGGGAAGAGTCGAGGCTGAGTTTTATATCAACCCCTAGACTCTGACCCCGACCTCTTACCACCCCCTCACCAGAGGCTGTGCAGCTTCTTCTGGCATGTTGCTAGTAATTCAAACGCCCTAAGATTTACCAGAACTAGGTGGGAGGAGGCTAGGTGGTAAGAGTTAGGAGCCAGGTCAGTAGTAGTAAGGGGGTAAAGCGGATGACTGGGTGGAGGGGGGGGGGCTAGGGGTTTTGGATCCAGTGAGCCTTCAGTCAGTCACTGAGTCATGTGGATATGTTGTTACAGTGGGGTGAGAGGAGCAGTTCTAGAATGTCTTCTGTCATTGATCTCTAGGGATGATGAGCCGGTCTACAGAGAAACATCCATGCTCCGTCCCCCTACCTGAAATGCAGCTCGCAGGCCATGTTTGTACCCTTTCATCCTCCCATCCTAGAAGGGATCACTGATCTCGCATGATGGGATGGTTCATACTAGCTTTGTACGGCATACAGTAGCTTTCGCCTATCCGGTCATGTTAGATCAGTGATGACCTCAAGGAGGGGTGGAAGGAAGGTTGCAGTTTAAGTGTATTGAAATCCGGCCCCCTAGTCTGGTCCTGTGTCACTGTCATGGCTGCCTGTCACCTAAGTGGTCAAGCAATATCTGCTGTTTGTTGTTCACGACTGAACCACAAAACACAACATCTCTTTCACTGGTCAGCATCTTCTGTACCGTGCTTTATTATTGGCTGATCAAGTTGTTCTCCTGTACGGCCAGTCAGATTATGAACAGTCTCTATGTAGGTACAGGTGATAGGTCTGTCCATCAGTTTAATAGGAGCGCAACCTGGTTTAGCCCAGGTGGGTGGAATATTTTTGCTTTGGAAGATGCCATTAGATAAAAGGCAAAATTCCATCCTCCTCGATCAATCCGTGTGTCAAAATAATCACACTCTGGAGAACGCCGCTGGCTATAATGAACAGCAGGCAGCCAATCAGAGCACACTGTTAGACATCTCATACCAACTAACAATTGAAGCTTCTGTCTGATTTTGTAATTTATGAATGACTCTGCTTCTTACATCGCCAAACGTAACCATGGATTATTGACTAGGAACAACACAAGGATCATTACTTATTTGTTTGCATGCTCGGGCATAAGTATTTGTGGGACCTTTGAGAATTAACTATAAATGGTTATTTTTATGGCAAATATAGTAAATACTGTATCAGTTTTAACCTGTTTGTACATTATTGTTTCAATTCAGTTGTGTTTTTAATAGGACATGCTTGTGTATGATACTAACTAAAGACTATGTTGAAAATAACTTAATTGATGGTGTCTTTTATGATATGTGTGCATGCATGTGTGTGGTGCATAGTCCTGTACTGTTGTGGTAGTATCCAGTGGTAACAATGCATGGAATAGAAACAATTATCTTTCCCTGCTTTGTAGCACTGTGTGGTGTGATATTGAGCAGTAGGGGGCAGTCACAGCTCATGGTCTACATTCTAATCTTGCCGTGCATGTAGGGGTACCCTAACACATACACTGCTGTGCATGTAGGGGTACCCTAACACATACAATGGGGCTGACAGTAGATGTGTGTGTGGTCATCTCTACGGTAACAGATCCTCCAACTAGCTATATGAGATGGTACCCGGTATGGAGGGCTGTAGGAAAGACAGAGTGCTGATCTAAGATCAGATCAACATTTTTAGATCATGTTTTAAGACAAGGGCAGCAGACTTGGCCTGATTATACTGCACAACTGCTGGAAAGTGTACAATGTTGAAAGACACCAAGTGCACCCTGAGTAACTGGCCCATGACAGGTGAGGGAACTCATCCTAAACCAACACAAACCGGCTCTGACTGTGACCCTGCCTCTCCCTCTGTGCTTCCTCCCTCCCTCCCCTCGACAAGCAGAGCAAGGAGTCCAGAACAAGGAGGTGTGAGACCCAGAGAGGCTAGGGAATTTAGAGGCTGGAGGGTAAAAAAAAAAAAAGGTCAGAGGCGGTGAAGAAGAGAGGTGGTGAGAGACTGGGCTGGCAGGATGAATACTAGTCACTATCATTCCTGTCTGTTCTCATTTCCCCTCTTCTCTAAGTTTATCCCTCTGTGCTTTTTCCCCTCTAGCTTTCTCCCTCTCCATTCCTCCCTCTCCACTCTCCTTCCTTTCTCCTGGGCTCTGGGTGGTTGGCCCTACATACTAACTGTTCCTCCAGAAGGGACAACACCACAATAACCACACAGCTCTGGGCTTCCTGTCCACACAACAAGGTGGGTTGGGGTCAAGTGTGTGTCTGTGTGTGTCTAAGTGTGTGTGTGTGTGTGTGTGTGTGCACAAGTCCTGGGCCAGCCTCCTGTTTCAGATGTTTTTGTGTTCCTCCTCCCATGGCCCAGACCCTCGTCATGACAACCACTCTCACCCCCAAACCCCCCCACCCTGTCAGTATTCCCACCAAACAAAACAAACATTGTCCGTTCTCCAGGGGGGGGGGGGGGGGGGGGGGAGGGCTGACAGAGGCTGGGTCGTCCTCAGGAGTGGGGACAGTCAGGTCATATTAGTTTATGTTCATTGAGCCTAACCAGAAACACGATGCTCCAACTGATAGATACTCACACTGGAGTTACTGCCACACGTACTCACATAGGCACAACTGCGATCTCTCACAACACATGCACACAGCCTCACCTCCTCGTTCTCTGACATGCAAGCCCACACACAGACATTCTCTCGCTAATTGCCACACACACATCTACAAAGAGAATCCTGAAGAGAATCCTTCCTATGCACTCTTCACACACAAACACACACTCACACACATTGACTGAACTGAGCTGAGAACGAAGAGCCATTCAGTGTGTGACTTAGTCTGCTTTCTCTATGTTGGCTTCTACGCACAGAAACAGCCTGCCAGCCAACCAGCGCAGCCACAGCACAGGACTCTCACTGCCTGCTTCACAGTGTCTCCTCAGCAGAATACCAATAGTCTCAAATCAAAGCCAACAGAACACTGGGCACTTGGTTCAAGACACAGCTCATGTCCCCTGCTTAGACTGTTGGTGACAAACAGTAGTGGATTCATGTGGCGTTGACACCACCCAGGGCAAAGCCCCAGCAGTCAGCAGGATGCAGCACTGACTCCCCTTGGATGAGGGCAGACGTTGTACTGCGCTGGGTGCTACATGAGTCGGCCATGTCTCCAGCGAGGTTCACGGATGAGCAGGGCTGCTCAAACAACTGATCATGGCATGCAAAATCATAATATCCCTTTTATTTTCATTTGAGGTCAACCGAATGTAGTGCCAAGAGTATGAAAATTCTGTGTCGATGTAGAGGTTGTGAGGGTGTGAGAACATGGATACAGCATGGGTAACGTTTAACCCCATGCTAGTGTTGTGCTGAGGTAGAGTTGAGGTTGTGAGAAGGCAGAGTTAAGGTTGTGAGAGATAGAGTTGAGGTTGTGTCTCGGTTGTGAGAAAGCACAGTTGAGGTTGTGAGATGGAAGAGTTGAGGTTGTGTCTCGGTTGTGAGAAGGTTGAGTTGAGGTTGCGGGGCTGTCTGTTGATGAGTGTTGGTGGCTTCATTAAGGGAACAGAGGAGAGACTGTTCCTGGCCTCTCATTAGCAGCTAGAGGAACTGGGAACTGTCTGACCACTACTAATGAGGCGAGCTCCCCTTTCTATTACTCCCTTTCTGTCTCTCTCACAGACATGCACACATTCTCTCTCTCTCTCTCTCTCTCTCTCTCTCTCTCTCTCTCTCTCTCTCTCTCTCTCTCTCTCTCTCTCTCTCTCTTTCTCCTCTCTTTTTCCTCTCTCTTTCTCTGTTTCTGTTTTCCCCTCACCCACATAATCTCTCTCCCACTCTCTCTTGCTGTCTTTATCTTTTCCTTTTTGGCACTACCTCTTTTGCATGGTCCCTCTTTCACCCTCTCTCACTCCTGGCACACAGTGAACATGCTGTAAGACAGAAACAGACTCCAAACAGGACACTAAGGGCTATCTGTTCCTGTCTTCCTCTACTCTCCTGTTTGTTTTGCTCTCAGTGTGTGTTTGAACACGGGTGTTCCCTCATTCTACTGCGGATGAAGTGAACTCAGGCTGAATCAGGATTCAAATCGAGCGTTCCCAAACCTTTGTTCCTTTGGAAACATACCATATTGCTTCCATTTTATACTCGTAAAAAAAATCTTCTTAAATAACCTTTCACTAATATAACTGCCAGTCACACACACACAAACACTGAAAAGTAGTTCAGAACATGGAGTCCCTCCTGATGGTCCGGGTGGTTAAAGAGCCTGGTTGCCCGGGGTAACTGGGCAGGGTGGGAACACTGGGCGAAGCTCGCCCGGTTCTGGCAGTCTGACACACACGTGAATGTTGGGTCTGTAACCTGGCAACTGAACTGTAGTCTGAGAGCATTGATATTCTTAGAGGCGTCCGGCATGGGTCTGGAGAAGACAATGAAGCCTTCTGAGAGCAACTCAGTGAGAAAAGGAGGTGGAGGAGAGGGGGGTAGAGAGTGAGAAAGGCAAAGGATAATGAGAGAGAAACCAATGAGTGACAGGAGACATACTAAGACAATCAATAGAAGGAGCAGTCAGTATTGGAAGCAATGCTATTCCAACTTGTCTACTAGTTATGTCCCAGAGCCATTACCAAAATATGTCATCACCCACCTTTGATTGACCTTCCATGATCGTTGTAATATAATAAATATTCTAAATTCAGTTTATTAATGAAAAAGTGAAATGAATAAATACATCCCGGAAACATCAAAGCTGATGAAGTACATTACAAATCTTTATTGGATAAATTAAAGACTACTACAGCTGGTTGGTTTAAGTCTAAATTCACATTCTCAAAAACTGTACATCAGCTTCACTTCAGGCATTAACTAATCTTAGTTATAAAACAATTTCTGCTTAAAATAGGATTTCACAGCATTTTCATCTGACAGCAGATGACTATCAAGTCTCAACCAATTCTTGATTTGAAAAATATTATATTATCAAAAAACTGGGTTGGCTAAAGGTAAGGGAGGTAGAGGTGAGTGGTGGGGGTACTGAGGACGGGGACAACTTCTAATGCAAGGCAAGGCTGGCTGTGTCACGTGGTTTTATCGAACATGTAAACAGTGTGATGTGACATCGTCATAAAAAACATAATTAACTCATGTTTCCTGTCCTGTGGAGAGGAGAAGGCAGGTTAGTTAAACCTAGCATACAATCTAGACTGGTTCAGTTTTACGCTGACCTAACAATCCTTAGAATAAACACCACTGTGGAGTGATTCACTCCTCTACAGGTACATTACTGACCGGGTATCCCCAGCCTCCTAGACTGAGCTTGTGAGTCAACAACTTAAACGACTGTACAAATATATTCCACTGGGTGGACTGGCTGGAGCTAGTTATGCTAGCTAGCATCTAGCTCTGGAAAGTAGCTGGAGGCTAACAGGCTAGCTAGCATCGCTCTAGAAAACGACAATACAGAAGACATTACAGGCCTGGGGGGTTGAAATAGAAGTGTCAAAGGAGGAGACAGGGAAGGAAAAGGAGTTCTGCATTTAGACTGAACACTGTTATAAGATTGTGAGAGAAGAGAGAAGGAAGAAGGAAAGGGATGTATTTAGGTATGTTGAACGGACTGAAGTACTGGAAGGGAGAAATAGATAGAAAGACAGATGCAGGTAAATAAGGATCAGGATTCAGAGAGAGCGAGAGAGAGACAGACAGACAGACAGACAGAAGGGCGTGAGACAGCATGGAGGAGGATCAGGCATGCCCAGTTCAACTGGAGCCGCTGATAGACAGGATGGTGGAGCTCTCCTTGGCCTTGTCGAAGAAGATGGAGGACGAGGACATCTCGTTGGTGCTCTTCAGCTTCACCTCAGCCCCGAGGGAGTGGCCTGTGTGGGAAGGGGAGGAGCCAGAACCAGCGGGCTGGCACTCCTCGCAACAACAGCAGCAGCAGTCCATGAAGGCCTGGCCCAGAGACTTACACAGGCAGAGGAGCAACACGGGGGTGACCGATGCCTTGAAGAACAACAGGAAGTGGTTGATCAGCGCCAGCAGGGCGGCGGTGTTCTCGGACACGGAGGTGGCCGTGTAAGCCAGGACGATGTTGCAGACGTTCTCGGGCAGCGTGCAGATGGCGTAGACCACGGCCAGCGCCAGGACAGTGCAGCTCAGCTGTCGCTCCACCTGCTGCACCTGCTGCTTCTGCTGCTTGGACGGCGAGCGGTCGCCATGGCCACGCTGGGAGGCGGAGCTGGCGGCCGCGGCGTTGGCGTCGTTGGTGACGTGGCAGGTGGCTAGCTGGCAGAGCAGGGTGAACACCACAGGTAGGCAGAAGTAGCAGCCAAAGTACCACCACATACGGGCCTGGTGGTAGCTGTGGAGCAGGGAGTACAGGGAGTCTGGCAGGGGCAGGGTGGAGGGGGACGTGGGGTGGATGGAGCAAGAGTCCACCAGGGCCCCGGTGGTAGGAGACACGGCCTGGCTGAGCTGCCAGAGGAGGAGCTCGGGGGAAGCTAGGACCATGGAGCCCACCCAGACGAACAGCAGCTTGAGCAGGACCGAGCGGCAGCGCTCCACGCGACGCGCCTTGGGCTGCTGGGAGCTGGTGGCTGCATGGAACCTGTCGATGCCCAGAGCGCACAGGCTGAACGATGTCACGCCCAGTGACGTTACCTAGGAGATCAAAACAGGAGGCTTATTATGGGGTCTGTAGCTCAGTCTTTGCATTCACTATATGGGAACCGAACCCCGCAGCCCACAAGCATTTCTCTTAGATAATCAAGGCTCTTATACAACAAGTGCATGGCTTTTAAACCTGCTCATCTACAAAGATGCAAAAACAACTGTATTGAAGTTGTGGCGTTGCCATGGTGTTATGAGAAAGGAGAGATCTTCTCCTATCTTTTTGTTTGGATGGTCAGAACCTGAAGCTCAGACTGATCCCTCAGAGCTGTTCACCAAACACACCTCTGCTGATCTTACAAAGAGGAGTGCTTTTCTCTGGTGACAGTTTGTTGGCATCTCTCTTTCTCATTCTCTCTTTCCCTCAGCTGTCAAAAACATTGTAACTATAATAAACTATTGCAGTATTCAGCCTCTTATATAAGTATATGTTAAACTTATACTTATTATTAAAACATTTCACAACAATTATCACATCATATTACCAAATGTTTTGCTATCTGTGTCACCATTTAAATATTTTACATGACATGAATAATCCAAATACTAATGCACAATAAAACATGGAGAGCACTTACCATTGTTAAGTCTGGAGATCCCTTAACATTAACAAAATACTGTATAATGCATGCATGTACTGTGTTTCTATATGAACCACACCCACCTCCATATAAGGCACCAGGCGGCAGGAGACCTCTCCTAGCAGCCTCTTATTGGTCAGCTCGTTGAAGACCACTACAGGAAGACAGAAGCAGAGAACCAGGAAGTCCCAGAATGCCAAGCTGGCCAAAAGATAGTTCCAGGAGCTCCTCATATAGTAGTTGTGCCACACAATGCACATCACCGCCAGATTACCCACAATTCCCACCGCCAGCACCACCAGAGACAGGAAGAGGATGGCGTAGGCGCTGTAGGAGCTGTCTGTGACAGGGAACAGGGGGTTGCGGATGTGAGTGATGCCCCTGTCGGTTTCGTTGCCATGGTTGCCATCCTCAGCCCCCGCCTCTGCCTCTGCCTCATCCTCATCCTCCTGAGTGAAGTTAGTGAGCTGTGTGGCTCTAGGGGTCGTGAAGAACTCGTTCTCATAGGAGTGAGAGAAGGTGGACTGTTGCTCCCCTGTATCTGTATCTGTGTCTGAGTCCTCCTCCGCTGCTCCTCGAGGAGCCCTGATGTGCAGCACAGACCCCTGGTCCTGGTCCTGGTCAGGGAAACTCCGGCTCTGAATCACCTGGATGTTGAGGTGTTGGAGAGAGTTCAGTCCGCTGTGCTCCGCGCCCTGCCCAGGCTTCCTCAGCAGGCCACTGCTCCTCCCCGCAGCAGGCCACACAGCCAGCAGCACCAGCACACACACGGAGGGCAGCATCTTCACACAGCTCTGATACAGGGTCTCTCTAATGGTCCAGCTGTTCCTAGGATCTCTGCCTCGAAGTGGAGAAGAGTAGAGTCAAAGTAGAGTAGGTCCACAAGAGCAGAGTAGAGTATGGAAGAGATGCTCCGCTAACTCTGGGACATCAAGTGACACATCCAGTAGCTGCCGGTCCAAGCTGGGGTGCTCTCTCTGTGTATCGGGGTGCAAGTGAGGGGAGGCTGCCTGAGAGTGTGTGTGTGTGTGTGTGTCCTGCAGTCCCTCTGGCTGGTCTGGGAGGGGAGAAGCGTCCACTGGCTGCTCAGACATGGGTGGCTGGGCCCTTTGTAAAGAGGGAGACAGCAAGCCAACCAGAGGCTGGAACACCTCTCTCTCCCTCTCCCTTTCACTCTTTCTCTTTCTCTACGGAGCCCTAACACAGCACTGCTCATGCCCTCTTCTGGCCAGAGTAGTAGTCATACAAATGCTTCATGTATGAACCACAACACACTATTAATACAAACTATTCCTAACCCTTTAATGCGTAAGTTATAAATAACTGAATGGACCTGTTAGTTTTATTTTTGCATTGCGTGTTACATCATATATAAAAATTTAACTCGTCTCAGAAAAAGAAGAATGTGAAAAAAAAAAATCTTCACCCCCAGGCTAAGATCTTTGTTAGGACAATGAAAACCAAGCATGGCTGCAAGTTTAAACGAGTTTGTCAAGGATTACAGTCAATATTTAATGTGGTGATTTATTATTTTTGTCATTAATCAGTTTGATTGCAGTGTTAAAATGTATACAAAAGTTTCTATCCATTTTCATACCTTTAATCAGTACCCTGTCTCCCCAACAGATGATGCTGTCTGCTCATCAGAGCACTAGTCAAATAAATGCCTCTTAATCTTCAGACCAGCTAGTCAGACTGTGTACAAGTACAGCCATGACTATAAGTCACACATGCACAAATGAACACATACACACACAGAGCACACACAACCGAGCATTTGGGTAAACACAGACAGAAATGAGAACAAGCAAAAAGCGTCTGCTAAATGAATAAATGTAAATGTAATTTCACTGGAGAGTCTCTTAAGATCATCAACAAGCTATCTAATAGCAAAAAGTGCATACTGTACAAACAGCTTTGTTGATGAAACATATTCCTGCTCATCTGTAACTGGCACATATTATTACCATGGTTCTCACTGACAAAGCAAGCTTGTGCACGGTCTTATCTCTGCAGCACACATGTCAGCAGCAGTGTGTGTTGGACCTCGCAGGATACACTCCCTACCAGTTAAGAGTACGAGAGATGCATATCCTATTATGAAGGGTAAGACTGCGTGGCCATGACTGCCTCACTGGATGGTCTAATGGCTGTGATCACCGTGAATCTACACCAGTCCTGCCTGGTGAAGGGAACGTAAAAACGAAACATCATCATACCAGCTGACGGGGACATTTCATTGGTGCTATGGTGTAGATACTGCATGTTATACTGCGTATTGGTTACTAAAACAACCTTTTAAACGAGGGAGGGAGAAATGCTTTCAAAGTCTTCAGTGTTAGCTTGGGTCTGGCCGGGGAGAGTCAGGTGGGGGAAACGGAGAGCACGTGGAGGTTCCTGATGATGGCAGGGCTGTTGCTGTGTGCCAGGCTGGCATGGAGCAGCTTGGTGCCGGGGGTGGATGACCTGAGGGTCACTCTCATCTCCATGCTCTGACAGGGTTGTAGCAGAACCATCCTGGGAGGAGGGAGGGAGTAGGGAGGAGGTGGAGGAGGGAGGATGTGGAAAGAGGAGGGAGGAGGGAAGTGTAGAGGGAGGAAGGAGGAGGGAAGTGTAGAAGGAGGAGGGAAGTGTAGAGGGAGGAGGGAGGAGGGAAGTGTAGAGGGAGGAGGGAGGAGGGAAGTGTAGAGGGAGGAGGGAGGAGGGAAGTGTAGAAGGAGGAGGGAAGTGTAGAAAGAGGAAGGAGGAGGGAAGTGTAGAGGGAGGAAAGAAGTGTAGAGGGAGGAGGGAAGTGTAGAGGGAGGAGGGAGGAGGGAAGTGTAGAAGGAGGAGGGAATTGTAGAAGGAGGAGGGAAGTGTAGAAGGAGGAGGGAGGAGGAAAGTGTAGAAGGAGGAGGGAAGTGTAGAAGGAGGAGGGAAGTGTAGAAGGAGGAGGGAAGTGTAGAGGGAGGAGGGAGGAGGGAAGTGTAGAGAGAGGAGGGAGGAGGGAAGTGTAGAAGGAGGAGGGAAGTGTAGAAAGAGGAAGGAGGAGGGAAGTGTAGAGGGAGGAGGGAAGTGTAGAGGGAGGAGGGAAGTGTAGAGGGAGGAGGGAGGAGGGAAGTGTAGAAGGAGGAGGGAAGTGTAGAAGGAGGAGGGAAGTGTAGAGGGAGGAGGGAGGAGGGAAGTGTAGAAGGAGGAGGGAAGTGTAGAAGGAGGAGGGAAGTGTAGAAGGAGGAGGGAGGAGGAAAGTGTAGAAGGAGGAGGGAAGTGTAGAAGGAGGAGGGAAGTGTAGAAGGAGGAGGGAAGTGTAGAGGGAGGAGGGAGGAGGGAAGTGTAGAGAGAGGAGGGAGGAGGGAAGTGTAGAAGGAGGAGGGAAGTGTATAAAGAGGAAGGAGGAGGGAAGTGTAGAGGGAGGAGGGAAGTGTAGAGGGAGGAGGGAAGTGTAGAGGGAGGAGGGAAGTGTAGAAGGAGGAGGGAAGTGTAGAAGGAGGAGGGAAGTGTAGAAGGAGGAGGGAGGAGGAAAGTGTAGAAGGAGGAGGGAAGTGTAGAAGGAGGAGGGAAGTGTAGAGGGAGGAGGGAGGAGGGAAGTGTAGAGAGAGGAGGGAGGAGGGAAGTGTAGAAGGAGGAGGGAAGTGTAGAAAGAGGAAGGAGGAGGGAAGTGTAGAGGGAGGAGGGAAGTGTAGAGGGAGGAGGGAAGTGTAGAGGGAGGAGGGAGGAGGGAAGTGTAGAAGGAGGAGGGAAGTGTAGAAGGAGGAGGGAGGAGGAAAGTGTAGAAGGAGGAGGGAGGACGAAAGTGTAGAAGGAGGAGGGAGGAGGGAAGTGTAGAAGGAGGAGGGAGGAGGGAAGTGTAGAAGGAGGAGGGAAGTGTAGAAGGAGGAGGGAGGAGGGAAGTGTAGAAGGATGAGGGAGGAGGGAAGTGTAGAAGGAGGAGGGAAGTGTAGAAGGAGGAGGGAGGAGGAAAGTGTAGAAGGAGGAGGGAGGAGGTGGAGGAGGAGAAGGGGTAAAAGGTTGGTGGAGGGAAGAGACAGACTGACAGAAAGCTGAATGACACAATGGCATTCTGTTCCACTGAGGTGACAACCAGCGCACCTGATGACATTCCGAGACCACATTCCTGTCACACTTTGACCAGTTAGTGTCAACCCTCACATAAAATACAGAACGGGTTGCCCCATCGGAATCTGCCTCAAAGAATAGAGAAGAGGTCCCGATTTGACTGGAATGAATTTATTCCATCCAGTGGTGTTTATGTAGAAACTACTTTGCCTTCCCTTGTACATGCATGGGGGGTGATTCAATGTTGTTTTGAATAAAACTACATGTTTTATTAGGTAATCTTAACGTAATAAAACACTATCTGACAGTTCAATCAACAAAAAATACAATTAAAAGTCCACTTCCTGTGACTTTTGAAGGCCTAGAAAACCAGCAACAGCTGTTTCTCACCGTGGGGCCAGCATCTCTGCAGTGACTCACCTGGTCTGTTGTTTCTCCTCCAGCAGGCCTGAGGCCTCCACAGTCAGCACCGCCCCCCTCAGGGGCCTGGAGGAGGTGTTGGTGAAGGAGACCAGGGCTGTGTGCTGTTTCATCAGCTGAAGGACATCTCCCCCAAGTACCTGGGTTCAGATGTAATAGAAGCTACCTTCATAGATATCCTGGAGAGTGAGAGTGTGTGTGTGTGTGTGTGTCTGTGTGTGTGTGTCTGTGTGTGACTGTGTGTGTGTGTGTGTCTGTGTGTGTGTGTGTGTAACCCCTACCTCTATAGAGATTTGCGGGGAGGTCATGTTGAACTCCTCTGTGGCGATAACCCTCTCTTGGGTCTGTTCATCCTTCAGGACCACCGCTAAGTTCAGAAAACCATGCCCCAACAGCACTGGCTCGTAGTCTGATGAAGGGATCTGGTGGCGCACCATCACAGCTGGAACAGAGGTTGGAGGATGGGGTTACAGGACAATACTGTCACAATCGGAACAAAACCCAGAAGGTGGTGGGGGTGGAGGGGTTAAGGAATAGTGGTGATATCGTCTAAACATACTCAATGCAAAAGGTATAATGCTATCAGCAGGATAGTACAATATACAGTATAATCTGTATCTTGACAAGATGATTTACAATGACAACTACTTGTTTCCCTCCAACAATCTTTGAATACATGATATTGTACTTGAAAGGGTAAACCAGTATTTACCTCTGCGTGGTCCCACCTGAAGCCTCTCTGTAGCCTCCCAAAAGGTCTCCATAGGCCTGCCATGGTACTCTTCAGCTTGGGCATTAACATGCACCTTTAGGACCCTGCAAACATTAGCTCGGTTTGTGACGATGACAGTTAGACAGATGTTCTCTCCCATCAGTGGCACCTTGTCTATCTTCAGAGAAACTGCCAGACTTTCATCTGCACCTGTGAAAACAGAGGAAAACAGAGGAAAGAGGGAGGAAGGATAGTAGGCCAGGATGAGAAAACGGGTGGACCAAGGAGATGTTGACCAAACCCATCATAATTTTAGCAGCAAATTGCATATGCTGAGTCAGTTAAATCGAGAGGTACTGCAGTAGATATAGACTAACCTTGTTGTCCGCATGTTGTATGATTTTTGGTATCTAAAAATAAACAAGAGAATCAGAAAGAAGCAGTTTGACACAATAATTTACAAAAACATGCGTGTGGTACACCACAGTCACACCGTTACAGAATCAAGAGTGGAGATGGGTCTTACTCTGCGTGCACTTGTAGACGCACGTGAGGTCCTGAGGTTCGTTGGAGCCCAGACACTTGGTGTATATTCGCTGGCCCACCCTCCCCTTGTCCAAGCTCTTCCTCACCACCACCCTATCTCGGAGGATCACCGTGAAAACAGCCGCGTTCACCGATGCGTAAATAAATGGAGCGTCGTAGGGGAGGTTAAAGCAACGGTTTCTGATGGCTCGGACCGGACACGGGCCGCAGCAAAACACATCTGAAAGACCAGACCGAGACGCGGCAGAGATGAGATGACAGGCTCAACCACATTCAACCGCCATTTGCATTCCAAACGCAAGCAGGTTTTAGACTACATGTATTTGTTTGGAAATATTCTAGGTACAGATATTGTACAGTACTGAAGAGCTGATTAACCTCCACTCTTCTCTTGAGGGGTTGGGTCCAGTACTTGCCACCCGTCAAACTCTGGGGTCAGATCGGACCTTCTCATCCAGCACTCCACCCACACATGGAAATTCCTACACATATCACACACACACAGGTACACAGCCCCATATTACAGTGTTTGCAATCGCAAAAAAATCCCATTGTGCAAGAAATAGAGATAGACGTCATTTCAGCACCAACCAGATGCTGTCCTTGGATAGGTTGAGTTTCGTGCCAGTGTGGGTGTAGTATTCCTCTATGACCAAGTTTGAATTTGTGTCATGGGCTGAGTTGAAAATGCTCACCACCCTAGATGGGATACCCAGGACTCTCATAACTGGAACCAAAAACACAATTAGTTAGATTGGCTTCAAGTCAGAAAAGATACGTTAACTACAGCTGTGAGAAAATCTGTTTTGATGCAGGAAACTGCATCACTGTAGCCTTATGCTCTGTTACAATGAGCAGCTAAATATAGCTGCACATTGTAAAACACACTCACGAGCACTGGCTCTCTGATCCAACACGTGTTTGACGAACCTGTGCACATAACAGAGGCAAAGACCCAGCACTGTCCGTAGCACACTGAGCTGAAGCTGGACTGAGCCCACGTCTTCAGGATGTCGGCACTCCCAGTCCACTCCAGAGGAGACGTGCCGTCCTTCATGCTCCCGGACCACTTGCCCTTTAGGACCCCCAGGTCATCCTCACAGTTCACCTGGCGGCCAGGACAAACACGGAGGGCCACCAATGAGGGGGATTTATGTGTGTGGGATTTTTTTTTAATTCAGTGTGTTTGTGTGTGTTTGTGTGATCCAGGCAGTGTGTGTGTCTGTGTGTGTATCTTACCATAGCACAGACCACCCTGCTGAGGTAGGTAGGGTCTCCTCTGGCCAGATAGTCTTCCTGTCTGTTGTTGATGTGCTGGGGGCTGACCTGCAGGATGTTCAGACATGCCTCCAGGACACCCTGCTCATACTGCACTCACAGGGGGGCAGGGACGGAGACCGGCAGGGACAGACAGAAATGGAGAGATGGTCAGTCAGTTAGACGGACAACTGATATCATTGTAATGTTAAGTCTTATCAAAGCCACTCACTTGACCAAATATCCAAGGTCTCGATATGACATTAGAAGGTGTACCCATGTACAGAACCCCATGGTCCTTCTTAACGTACTCCTCTCGTTGCTCCTCAGAGGGCATGTACACAGGGTCCTCTGAAAGGAAACATCTTCTTTTTTTTAGTTATCATCATGATCATCATTTTCCTCCTCCTCATCCTCATCATCCTTATCATCATTATCACATTTACATTTAGTCATTTAGCAGACGCTCTTCAGATCCAGAGCGACTTACAGTAAGTACAGGGACATTCTCCCAGAGGCAAGTAGGGTGAAGTGCCTTGCCCAAGGACACAATGTAATTTCACGGCCGGGAATCGAACCGGCAACCTTCAGATTACTAGCCCGATTTCCTAACCACTCAGCCACCGGACTCCATCACCATCATCATCCTTATCATCATTATCACCATCATCATCAACACCGTCACCACCATCATCATCATCACCACCACCCACCCTGTAGCCAGGGGTTGCAGAGTAAAACAAAGCTCCCTATGGCGTAGGTGCGTCTGCTGTGGGTTCTGAGGATGTTGACCTGGAGCTTGTAAAGCCCCACTGGAGAGAGGGGGGGGGAGCAGAGGTGGAGGGTGAGGGACCGGGAATGCACATCCCCCGGGTGGATCTGTGCGCTCCACTGGGTCACTGTCCTTCGATTGGAGAAGGTGACAGGGATTTCTACAGACAGCCCACCTGAGCAGAAAAAAAAGAGAGAGCAATGGACGTGAGACATTCATTTGTTCAACTGTCTTCTTCTGAAAAGGAATGGCCTAACAGGATGAAAAAGAGGACAATGGAGAAAAGAGGAAAAGAAAGAAAGGAGATAAAGAGGTAAGACCAACACAGCAAGAAAAAGAGCCATTTGAGAACAACAAATCAAGCTGAAAACACGCGTGGGAAAGAGAAACAGAAGTCACTGACCTATCCCAGTACCTAGCAGCGCTTCGAGGACGAGAGTTTGAACATTGAACACTGGGTCATTGAACAGCAAGGTGATCTTGAAGGACCACCCACGCCGCACCACCAGGTGCCTGGAGCTCAGCCCCAGTGTCTTGTGGGACACGTGGTTCTCATGAGCCTCCATGTTGACGTGGTCCAGCGTCAGATGGTCCGTCTCTGGAGGAGGAGGAGAAGACTGGTGATCTACAGTGCAGCCAGGATAACACACACACACACGCACGCACACACACACACACACGCACACACACACACACACACACACACACTGATAGGCAGGGAAAGGAAAAGATGAGACAAAAAGTGAGAGAGAGAGAGAGAGAGAGACAGAGAGAGAGAGAGAGAGAGAGAGAGAGAGAGAGAGAGAGAGAGAGAGAGAGAGAGAGAGAGAGAGAGAGAGAGAGAGAGAGAGAGAGAGAGGGAGAGAGAGAGAGAGAGAGAGAGAGAGAGAGAGAGAGAGAGAGAGAGAGAGAGAGAGAGAGAGAGAGAGAGAGAGAGAGAGAGAGAGAGCCGAGAGAGAGAGAGAGAGAGAGAGAGAGAGAGAGAGAGAGAGAGAGAGAGAGAGAGAGAGAGAGAGAGAGAGAGAGAGAGAGAGAGAGAGAGAGAGAGAGAGAGAGAGAGAGAGAGAGAGAGAGAGAGAGAGAGAGAGAGAGAGAGAGATGGAATGAAAAACAAATTCCATCATGAAACGCAATGTCTTGCGATAAACATGTCGAGCCTTGTCACTTCTTCTCAACTTTGCGGTACTTGTAGGTACAGATGTAATTATACAGACGCATGGCATTCAGATTGATGGCCATGGGTTCTTCTGAACAGTGTCAGAACAGTGTAGTTACAGATAAATCAGACTGCATGTATGTGACACTGAGAGGCCAGCACTATGACAGGAATGCTGAGGCTCATTGTTGACGATCAGTGTAATGCATGCGTGGTGTTGTGAAATCTCTTGCGGGAAGTTCAAGCATGGCGCCGCCAGGAATTTTGGGTCCCATGACAAAAAAATCTAATTGGGCCCCCTCTGCACAGCTGTTGTCACCACATCTCTAGGACTTGACTGTCCCATCAAAAGCTTTACATAACTCTAATTAAAGGATTGCAACTGTCTTGCTTCTTGTAGTTCAATACTAGTACTAGCACAATATTTACATCTGGTGATTTGTACATGCAAGTCTGCATGTACAACTGTATGCAGTTCACTATTTGATGCAAGATTAAAAGCCACCATAAAAGAATGTCCTTAAGGCAGGACCAAACCATTTCATGCAGATACAGGGGGGTGGTCAATATGGATGTTTACTTTTTGGTCAATGGAGATATTTAACTTTTATTGCCAAAAACAAGTAAAAACAAAGAGATCATTAATTGTATTATTATATTTGAAATATATACTCAATGATGGTTTCTATAATATATAATATAGTATAATTTTATATTCGTTTTTACCTATTTTTTGGGGCCCCTGTCAGTCAGGTTCCCTTGGAATTGTACTGACTTCCCCCCCTGAGTGCAAGAACTGTAGCCAATACAGATGATAAATCAAGAAACTACTATGCTTTTGAGTGCAAGAAAGCAGAAAAACATTTGTTTTTGCTTTACAATGTGCAGTGTTTTTATTTAGCTATTTAGCCTATCCATCTAGTAATAACTAGATGGATAGGCACAAAAACAAACTGAAATATCGAGCCATGTGTACTGTAAACGAACGGGTAAAGTAGAATAAAGTAGAGTAGAGTAGAATGTAGTAGAATTAGTGTAGAAACTAAACTCACCCCTTGGCTGCTGCACAAACTGCTGGTATGTATGATTCATGCTGAGTACGTCTATTGTCTCCACATGACCCTACCAAACATTTCACTGGGTGTCTGCCTATTTGTCTGTCTCTCTCACTTTCCCTCCTTCTCTCCCACAGATATACCAGTGAGACAAACTCCTCCTTCCACCTGCGTCCCAGTCATTCACCCTCTCTCCTGCAGAATGTTTGTGTCCACTCCCCCTACAGAGATCTACAGGTGAATGATTGGTCTGAGAATGGACTCTCTCAACAATCCTCTACCTTTGATGTCCAGGGGGGTATTCCAGAAAGCTGGTTTGCGACATAACCGGGTAAGTTAACTCTCCAGCTGACACACAATGTTGCAGCAACCTACTAGCAATGTTGCTACAACGCTGGCTGTCATATGAGGAGTTAACTTACCCGGGTATGTCGCATAACCTGCTTTCTGGAATACCCCCCTGATATTAGGGGAGGACAAATCAGGATGGAGGTCAGAGACAGAAGCTCTGATGATCGCAGCTACAAACAGATCAACTGGCAGCAACTCACCAAACATATAAAGACCATATGCATGTTAATACATTCACCTCACCTCACAAGGAAAGGAGAATCGATAGTTATCGATTATTGATTGCTCAAAGTCTTATATGTTACTGATAAACCATGTCACGTGCAAATTATCTGTAGAATTTAGAAGATGGTTAGTAATTGTTTGTAATGCATGTGCACACGGTTAGAGATAAAATTCACAAGGAGGCTTTCAATTAACATTTGTTAATTGTTAACAGACGTGATTTTCAAGGGCATCCAGACCTTTTGTCTGCATAAAGATACAATTATGTATCTGTGAAGAGATAAAGAAAGACAGATATCACACCCTCCTCAGCAATGTTTACATGGAATTTTTCACAACAATCAACCTGTCAATCAACCCGGTGGTGCAAGAACTTTCACACAACAAAAATGAATAGTTCTGTCGTTTTTCGTTGTTATTTCACCATGGAAGATGGTGTGTTTAATTACATTCTGTGCTGGGTGTCAAACTCTCATTACAGACTGTGAGCCAGTCCCGTCAAGTCCTGGACGTGGTTGGTTGGATTCCAGGTAATTGTGTCATTGGCATGATTGCAACCTTTGTTTGTACCTGTGCCCTGACAGAAGTGTGTGTAAGGACAGGTGACAGTAACACCATTTAGGTTACACACTACATTACCAATACTGTAGTAAAACCATTGTAGGGTACATCGTAATTCAATGGTAGTCAGTGTTAGTGGTATGGGTTATTACAAAAGTGTAAGAAGGCACAGTATGTGGAGAGATGTAAGGTCTCAGTTGATGTTGTGAAGTGGCAATGTTAGCATCAACTTACACCTGGAAAGCCCAACCTTCTCTTAAGTTCCTATGTACTGATGTTGTTACTAAAAAGGTATTGCTATGTAAGTACATGTAATTTAATGTGGCCTTAATGTAGTGTTGAGACTTCCTATCTATGTGATTTGAAGATGGTACCATGGAATGTCAACAACCCTGATGGGATACTGAACTGACCGGTCTAGGAACACACTAGGGTTTTTTTGTTTATTTATAAATCAACAGAAACAAAACATATTGTCACGCATGCTAAAAAACAATGTGGTCCGAAACCTGTCAACTTGACAGTTTTCATTTACAAGCAAGCTCATAGACTTTCTATTATTGATCCAGGGATTGATCTCTCCTCCTCCTCCCCCTCCCCCCTCAACCCCAGTTTGGTGCCCCAGGCTGGCCCCTAGGGCAGGGCGTGGAGGAAGACAGAGGTTACAGGTTGGAGACGGTTACATCACTTATGATTTGCATCAGTGCCGTCATGTTATGGTGCAACGGAGACAACACAAATCTGTCAACATCTGTACCCTCATTCCCACTTCCTGCCAGCACGCTACATCCTGTCAGTCAGAATGAGGAAGGAAATGGAGGATCGAATCTAAATGGTTTTTATTTCTTTGTTTTAAACCAAACTTGATACAAAAGGGGACATGCTCAAATCCACTCAAAGTACAAAATATATTTTCATCACCTAATTTGTGACCACCAAAAAATAATTTCTGTAACAATGTTTTTACAGGAAGCGCAGAATTGATGAAGATTTTGATTGTGATGTAGCTGGACAAGCCCTCTAGGTTCTAGTAAGCACTTTGAACACCAGCATGACCACTGTCAAATATCAAGCATGGCTATGGCATATTTATCCAAACAAAACTCAGCGCACCAGATTTTCAAACAAGTTAATTTAAACACCTCATTATACCCACAAAACGGCTATAAAGTGAATGAGTCAAGAGAGCTGGATTAATTGGCCAGCAAAATTATTTCCCAAAACAATATTTTTCAGTTTACAATAAACAATCAAACTAATCACATAGGTGACAGAAGCAAATTAAAAAGCAACTTCAGCTTTTTGAAAAGTTGGGTTTACTTGTTGGAACGCCCTAAGAAAGCCAAATCTACCATCAACATAACCAAGCAAGATGCTTGATATTACCTTTTTAACAAATACTTCTCTTGTAAGGCACTGCATAAGTCCTGCAGAAAATAGTGATATTTGATAACAAAACAAAAACATCCAACATTCATAAAAGCAAACATATCAATTAATTCAGCTGCCATTTTGAAAGAGAATGAAACTGGAACTGAAGGCCAGAGACAGTAGAAACTGGCTCCTTGATGGTTGTTTCAGAGAACCAACCTTCCCATTGATGTGCCTAAGAATTAGCTTATGATGGGGTAGGAGGAAGGCACCCCCGGGTCTGGGAAACACGAACATAGGTCTTAATGTATACGTACATACATTCATGCCACAACAGAGTCTCTCGGTAACCAGCTAAAATAAACTTAAAAATGGAAGGTGTGACCCCGTATCTTACATCACTTCCTCTGACCATCACATCATTTTATACCATGACTGAATACTCCCTGCCCCCATCCCTTTCCCAATCGACTGGAACCGATGCAGTATTCCTGTACCACATAACATCCATGAGAAGACACCCTACTAAATAAATATTAAATTTGAACAATAAAACATTCTAACACACGAACATACAATACTTTAGCAGAAATACAAGAAGGTTTTGGAATGTATGAGCAGACCAGGGTAGCTTAAGAGAGGGAGCAGACACGCAAGTAAATACAACAAGTCTACTTCAAGTGCACTGAAGTAGGACAGGGACAATAACAGGATGTTAAACTCAGCCAAGACAGAATACGTCACAGGGATTGTGATAAGATGAACAATTAACTTCTATATAAAAAGCATGATGAAATAAAGGAGCTCAAATTTTGGGCTGGTGCGTAAAAGAGATCATTTCCTAAAAAGGTGACTAGATGTACCCTGTGGATTTATTGATTTAAGGCATGAACTTGCCCTTTCTAAGATAGTAAAAAAAACATAATATTTTTGTTAGGCTTGCGGCTTATGAAATGTTTCTCTAAGTCATGAAAAACATCTAAAAATCAACTCCTCCTTTAAAAGTCTGTCAGTTCAATTTACCTGAGACTAGGACTTAACACATCATGAACAACCTGACAACACATTCAATAATATCTCAGAAAGCCAATACTCTACAGCTGATTTCATTCAGAAGTCCATATCCCACTGACTGTACAAACTTGCGAAAACCACAGATAGAAATAACTCAAACAAACTTCTTTTCTCCATCAGTAGAAAAGATCAAAACATTATTGGTATAAATAGGTTAAATAGCCAAACTAAAGCTAGATTCTTGGTTGGATGATTGAAGTGCTGCAGTAGTATTAGGCGCTGTCTGAATTCAAGGTTAGAGCCTAATTTTGGGTAGAGGCAGTGTGTCTGTGTGTGTTGGGGGGGCAGTGCCTCTACCACTTGAAAGAAGTGCAGTTATAAAAGGGGCGGAGTCCCATCTTCATTCTTCAGAACTCTGAAGAGGGGTAAGGGTGGTGATGATCACATGACTGATGATTCAAAACTTTTCTCTCAACCCTTCCTTAGAACACCGGATGTAAAAGGGTGTGTTTGATGGAGATGTGTGTGGTTTTGTCATCCTGAACATTGCTCACAACCCTTCCTTAGAACACCGGCTGTAAGTATGTGTGTGTGACACGGAGATGTCTCTGGTCGTGTGCATCTCTGTCCCCATCCCTTTAGAACTCCAGGGGCTTCAGGTCCCCAAAGTCACAGTCAAACAGTTCACTGATGCCCTCGTTATCCTCCAATCCGAAATGGTAGTCATGGCTGTGGGGCGGAGATATGTTAATGAAACCGTCCAATGGGAGTGAGAGGCACTCGCCATTGCGGTCTAAGAGGAAGTCAGAGGAAGACAGGGGTGAAAAGTCAAAGTTGGGCATCTCTCCTAGGTTAGCGAACGGGTCACCTTCCAGGAACGATTCTGAAGAAGATAGAACAAAGAGAGCATGTGTTAGGATGGAGGTGATTTCAGAGGATGTAAGTCCTAGCACTTAACGTTACCTAAAAAAACTAAAACATTTGAAATCAAAACCAAACTGTAAACAACCTCCCGATACAGACCAAGAGTCAATGACCAGCCAGCCATCAGTACTCAAGAGAGATGAACCTCACCAGTATCACCACACAGTTGCAGAGGGGAGGAATCTGTCCGGGAGGAGGAAGCCATGGCCGATGTCACTTCCTGTGTGGAGGAGCTACTGTGAGGTTGGGTGACGGTGGCAGACTGGGGCGAGGAGGGGGTGGCAGGTTTGGATGGGCTACTTCCTGTCACCGGGCTGCAGACCCCTGAACTGTCGTCTGGACACAGGAAGACGTCGATGGGACCTCGCGTGCTCTTCAGAGACACCTGGTAGCCCTGCCGTGTGTACAAATACAAACGCACGCAATAAAATAAAAGGTTAATAGAGAAACATCCCCATCACTCGTCGCATTTCGAAGTCACCGCTGATTGAGTCTTCTTATCGTTTGAAAGTTAAAAGACAAGTGCCTCGTTCCCAAAGCTTAACTACGACACAAAGAACATTTCAAACCCCAATACGCTAAGACCCGGTCGGCAGGGCGACCCGGTCGGCAGGGCGACCCGGTCGGCAGGGCGACCCGGTCGGCAGGGCGACCCGGTCGGCAGGGCGACCCGGTCGGCAGGGCGACCCGGTCGGCAGGGCGACCCGGTCGGCAGGGCGACCCGGTCGGCAGGGCGACCCGGTCGGCAGGGCGACCCGGTCGGCAGGGCGACCCGGTCGGCAGGGCGACCCGGTCGGCAGGGCGACCCGGTCGGCAGGGCGACCCGGTCGGCAGGGCGACCCGGTCGGCCCTGCCGACCCGGTCGGCAGGGCGACCCGGTCGGCAGGGCGACCCGGTCGGCAGGGCGACCCGGTCGGCAGGGCGACCCGGTCGGCAGGGCGACCCGGTCGGCAGGGCGACCCGGTCGGCAGGGCGACCCGGTCGGCAGGGCGACCCGGTCGGCAGGGCGTACCTCGCTGGGCTCGGACACCTGCATCTGGGTCTCAGGCGGAGCTCTGATCACCATCACCAGCTGGTCCGGAGAGTCAAACGACTTCCTCAGGTCCTGGCATTTAACATAGCCCAGCGTGGTGGGGGGGTCAAAGAAAGACACTGATGCAAGGCAAGGAGCCGCCAGACATAAAGGATGTGCATAGAGACACCGACAGTCACAACCAGATACACACACACACACACTAGTCACACACACCTCGACAGCATCAAAGCAGACACACACACGCCTTTTCTGGTGAAAGGATATTTCTTGTTCTGGGAGTCCTCAGTGAGGAGTCGGAGCTGGAGGTTACATTTAGTTATGAGCTCATCCAGTTTGTCCTCTGCCTCGGTCAGGTGGGAAACCTCCTTCTGCAGGTCTCGGTGTCTGGCCACGGAAGCCCCGTCGATTCGGTTGCCCCTGGTGAGTGGAGGGAGGAGACTACCGTTAGGACAGGATGACAGTATGTACCTGTTTCTGTGATCGCTCTTGTAGTTATAATGATGCACACATGAAAGGGTGTGTATCTACTTTTAATCCAATCCCCATAATTAATCAAATAAAAAAGGTTGTTATTGTTCCTTGAACCAGTCACATCACAAGAAGTTATTAGGACTATTCCGACCAATAAGGACTCACAGCCACTGGATGTTGTTTTTAGACTTCTTGGAGATAAGCTGGATGCCTTCCAGGACATTGGTGATGTCATAGATGCGTCTCTTCTGCACCTCCAGAACCTGCGAGGCCCAGTTGAGGTCGACCACACCATCAGGGGACTGGGCCAGCAGGTCCAGGAAGCGCTTGGTGGTCAGGTTGAGAGACGTGTCATAGCGTGACTTCTCTGCAGAGGCCTTGGGGACTGGGGGAGAGAAGGAGGGAGAGGGAAAAACAGGAAGAGATGGGGACCATTACTGTCAATTATCAGTTAGCTTTGTGATAAGGTTTTCCATGTGACAGGTCTAGAGTCACGAGCAGAGGTGAGTGAGTGCAAACCTTGAGCCAAATGCATCAGTAAGAAAACAGGAGAGGGGTTGTGTACCTCTTGGAGGAGCTGGCGTGGAGGGGGGGGCACGGCCCAGGGAAGGGGGGCGAGAGGTGCTCACATACTGGTGGTCACTATCCAGGTCCAGCTTCCTCTTCACCTGGGGAGACATAGACACAAGTCAAGCCACAGGCTTTCCCATTCTCTCTCTCTCTGTCACACACACACACATTACAGATTCGTACCGGAGGTCGTCCCAGAGTCGGTCTCCTCTGGTCCTGGACCACCACGTTGGCTGGTCCCTGAGGGGTGGCAAAGAGCAGGATCTCCCCTGTGGTGGTAGGGGCAGTAGTTTGGAGGCCCACATTGTTTGGGGTAGAAATGATGACAATTTGGTGGTCCTGTGACAGGTCGATGCTTCCAGCATTGAGAAGAGACTCAAAGTCTGCCAGTAGGTCCTCCGACGTCTGCCCCGTTATAAGCGTCTCTGACATCGCACAGACCAAGGGAACGCAACGTGCCTGGCCCTTGGTTATGTTTAGGGGCTTGACTCAGATCCTCTGTTGTTAAAGTTGCTAGTTATGAACACCCTGTGACATCTTTCATACTGAATGATTGAGGGTAACGGTGCAAACGTGCTGGAAGATTCTGTTTATAATTTAAGAGATTGACCATATCTAGTATTGACGTTCACTTGCACAAAAGCGTACAACAAGTTACACTAAATGGCTAGCTAGCTGACTTACTTTATCCAAACTGCTTCGGCTATATTCTATATTAGAGAACAAAACAGAGTTGAAACCAACCCCAGCTAGCTAGCTATGTAGCTAGGGAATTAGAATGATTGTACTGCAAACATTGTAACGTTAGCACCGTGCACAATTACTAAGCGGCCAATTATACCGCAAGTACATTCAGAAACGTTAGCTTACTTGCTAGCCTGTTCCTACTAGCAAAGTCTTACTCTATAACTTGCAGCTAGCTGTAAAGCTAATCTTTTGTTTTCATCTTTCCTGTCAGAGTACAGTATGCGTCGAGGCCTGGCCAAACCACAGTCAAGCTCTATTCCTTTCTCTTTGTCAAGCAATCGTGCAAGCTAGCTATGGCAAAACAGTCAAGACTTGTAAACAGTTGTTTGTAACGCTGTCCAGAGCTTTGAAAATGATTTACAGAAAAATATGTATATTCACCGGAGGACAAAGATAGGATGAAGTAAAACTTTAAGGCTGAAACAACAATTTTGAAACAGAACCCAATTTCAAAACTAAGAAACAATAATACTATTTATAGCTCTAACATTATTTATTTTTTAATTAGATCACAAATTTGCACTATTTCAGTTTCCATATATATTGGGCAAGTTAGCATGCTAACAAGCTCACTTGTTATTACTGACAGCAATAGCTAGCGGACTACCCCCCTGTCTTTCTTCCAGGGCTCTCAGGAAGCAATCCGAAAAAAACTCGAATAATAGTAAATAATCCAAAAACTATATTTATATCCGGATAGCATGTACACCCTTTCGCTGATAATCTTCGCACTGGCTCGTTAACCAAAGTTGTCTCCTGACCCCAAAATCTGCTGTTATTGTTGTTATTGTCCCAGCTGATCAGAACAAGGGTTGGGGTTTACGCGCCAAATCTTTTTTGCCGCGAAACTTACACGTGCATGAAACATTACGATTCCGATTGGCTGAGAGAGTGCGTCTCTAGAACGTGGCTGTACAAGCCTGTCATTGGCTGCGTAAGATGCCATTCTCAAGACGATCCTCTTTGAACAAACGAAAAAAGGCATGAAAAACAGAAATATATACATAAAAAAGAGACATAAATAAGTTCATCAAATGTTATCTGCAAACTGGACAGTTTACTTTGAATAATTTGATTAACCACAACCAAGATGTTTTCTGACTTCTTGACTCCTTTAACTAACAACTGATTTAGAGTCAGTTTATCATTTCCCTATCCATAACGACAAGAAATAAATATATATGCGTCATAATATAACCAGGATCCGTTGTTTGAGACATGAGATTCGGCACTGCCCATTGAAGTCGTCACAGTCGCAGGCTTGTTAGTCGAGCGCCTACACGGAGAGGAATCTCAAAGATGGCGCAAGCAATATTTGAAGTATTGGAAGGTATCTGTAAATTGCTAGTTTTCAGTCATTCACCTATACAAAAGCCGAATGTTGCTATTTGATTGATATATTTCATGATTATCAGGCACACTGATGTGCAATTCTGCAGCTATAGTGAGTGCTGAGAGGTACTCGGTTGGAAACGTTAGCTAGCTATGCTAGTAATTGTAAACAATTGTGTGCAGATAGCGACGGCTAACAAGCGGTAAAAAGATAGCATGTGATCATTTTCGGATCAACCTCTAATAATTTTTTTGACAATAATAATTGAAGTGATTGGAAATACCACTCCAAAAGATTTTCACAAACACCCGAAGCACCAACCAGAGCAGGCTGTTCTTTCTAACTGTCATAGGTAGCTGCTATTAAGTGAAAGTGGTGCAACACCTCCGCCTCTCTAATGGTCCTCTGTCTGTCTCGCTCTCTTCTCCGAGGGATGGACAACCAGACGGTTCTGGCGGTCCAGTCGCTGTTAGATGGCCAGGGAGGAGTGCCTGACCCAAACAGCCAGAATGTCTCTGGGACCTCAACCATCCAGTCCATGGGTGAGCTAACTACCTACCTTATGAACTCTATTCTCTATCACAGCGGTCTTTAACTCTGGGACCCCCTGTCCTGCATGTTTTAGTTGTTTCCCTGCTCCAACACACCTGGTTCAAATGAATGGGTCGTTGTCAAGCGCTGCAGAAGCCTGATCACAAACATTAATTTGAATCAGGTGTGTTAGAAAAGGGTAACATCTGAAACACGAAGGGCAGGGGATCCAGAAGACCAGGACTGGGAGAGGCTGGATTAGAACCAGACAAATACAATAATCCATGCAGCTCTTTCAAAACAATGTGAGGCGACACAACGTTGTTTTGATGAAGGGCCTGAATCACCATGTTCCCTGTTGATGTTCCTCGCAGACGACGAAGACGTCTTCCTCTGTGGAAAGTGTAAGAAACAGTTCAACTCCCTGCCTGCCTTCATGACACACAAGAGGGAGCAGTGCCAGGCCAACTCCCCCTCCCTCTCCACAGTCTCCCTGGCATCCAGCAATGCCTACACCCCCGTACCCTCCATCAGCACCGGGCCACAGACGCCTGCCAACAGACAGGTGACGACCAATCATATGAACGACTGATCTAGGAAAGTGATTACAAGCATAATGTGTGTATGTCTGTGTGTGCTTGCCCTCAAAGTGGTGTGTGATGCTCTCCCCGTCCACACCAGGTGTCCACCTACATCACTGTGCCTCCGTCCCCCCTGACCCACACCCTGGTCCAGGGGAATGTCCTGGTCAGTGACGACATCCTCATGTCGGCCATCTCTGCCTTCACCTCCATCGATCAGCCCATGGCCGCCATGCAGCCATCCATACAGGTAGGCCTGGACCAACCCTAGCTCAGTGTCCGAAGGTATTGTCAACAGTGAAGGGCTTTAGGATACTCCATAAAGGAATGCTTGAATCACCCATACTGTGCTTTTAAGAAATCCCACCAAACTGTACTAATGTAACCAGCTGTCCTGTCCTCTCACTTAATGAGCTCTTTCTCCTCTCAGAGTAATCTGAGTATGCACACAGGTGTGTCGTACCTGCAACATCACCACCACCACCATCACCACCACCACCACCAACAACCCCAGCAGCAGCAACAGCAGCAGCAGCAGCAGCAGCAACAGCAGCATCAGCAACAGTCCCATCCTCTCCCAGGGTCGGCCCAATCTCAGCCCCTCTCCTCTCAGGTGCCCTCCAGCCACAGCAACTCTGTTGTTCAGGTCTACAGCACACTGCCCCCTATGGCCGGGGGCGGCGGTGCAGAGATTCCAACCCTGGGCTTGCAGCAGTTCCAGTCTGTTCAGGTGAGTTACATTTACATGTATTAATTTAGCAGACGCTTTTATCCAAAGCGACTTCCAAGAGAGAGCTTTAAAAAAGTGCATAGGTCAATGATCATAAACAACGAGATAGCCCCAAAAACATTGTGGGGAGCAAAAACATGAAGCATACATTGTGAAAAGCAAATAAGTGCCAATAGGAGGAAACAAAACATGTTTGGTTAACCACTTAGACTGACTTTCAATTGGGCTGAACCTATCATTAGTTGGTGACTCGTCTTTAAGGAATTTTCTTAGTAATGGAGTAGGAATTATTTACTGTGGTCACACAAAACAGCCTTGACAATCAGTACGCTAGTGGATTGTATCCATGGATCCCTGTATACAGTTACCTGTGTTATTGTCCTAACCTGGCTTGTAGTGCTAGCTCAATGTCATCCTCTGATCCAACATGGCTCCCCTCCCCAGGTGCCCAGCCAGTGCGTGGACAGTCAGTCGTTCACCACTCCCCCAGTCTACAGCCCAGGGAAGCAGGGCACCAAGGCCAAGACCTGCAGCATCACTGCCAACCTGGCTGAGCTGGGGGAGTTTGAGAAGGTAATCATCCCCAAGCGACCACGGAACGACAAGAAAGGGCCAGACGGAGCCACAGGTTCGTTTCCTATCGACGTGCTCTTTGATCCACTGATTTAGTCTGGGCCAGGGAAACCGCTCAGTATGGTTCACATGTCCACTTTGGAGTTGGACAGGAAACAACTTAATGTTGCATCTCAGGTCAGTAATCCATGAATCACATGGTCTGTGGTTAACATCTTCCTTCACTTCCTGCTCTGCAGAACAACTCAAAGGAAAAGGCCCGAAGCTCAAATGCAACTTCTGCGAAAAGATCTTCACCAAGAACTTTGATCTCCAGCAGCACATCAGAAGGTGACAGGCTCCTCCCACTTCTTCACCAAACCTTTTATAAAACATGGAGGACTCTCCTTGGCCTGCTCCAGGCAACACCTTCACAATGTTACCCAACCATTATCAATCTCCTGGTCTCCACTGAGATGGGTGTGGTGTAATACACCTTAGATTCTGTGGTATCCTTATTGTTGACTTCGTCTAGATAGCGTGTTCTGGAGATTGTTGCAGGAGTCAAAGTTTTTGTTTGTTATTGGTCCAATCGTCAATGTTTTTGTTGGCATCTTGGTCGTCTAGTTTGTCTGACGATTGTCGAATGGCACACAATGAATTTCCAAAGCAACCCTACTAATAAATCTATCTATTTTTACAGCCACACAGGAGAGAAGCCCTTTCAGTGCATCGTGTGTGGGCGGGCCTTCGCCCAGAAGTCTAACGTTAAGAAACACATGCAGACACACAAGGTGTGGCCTCTAGGCGTGGCCAGCACGGTGTCCAGACTGCCAATCACAGTCAAGGTGGTCCCACTCTGCTCAGAGGAGGAGGGGCAAGGGGAGGGGCTACAGCAGCAGACAGAGGAAGAGGCGGAGCAGCCAGGTAACCTCGAGTGTGTGACATCCTGTGTGTTTGTGAGGTCATTTCCTGTGCATGCTGCCTGCATGAATGTTGAATTCACTCTTATCAAGGCATTGTTGCAAACGAAGAGTAGCTATATTCATATTCGGAAATACTTTGAGAGTTAGGCTGGGAATGATCTTGACTGTATCTTCAGAGGTTCCAGGAGAGTCCGAGGACAGGGAGAGTGACTCCCAGCCTGAAGGAGATGGCAGCCATGGGGAGGACAAGCAGAACGGCCTGCCCCAGTCCCAATCCCAAGCTCAGGCCCAGGAAGCCCAGAACCAGACCCAGGTCCAGACAAAGCAGATAGTCCTCATCGACAGCTCCTACCAGTGCCAGTTCTGTGCCGGAAAGTTCAGCACCTACTTCCAGCTGAAGTCCCACATGACCCAACACAAGGGGGAGCAGGTGAGCCACATAACTGGGCAGGTCACATGGGCAGGTCACATGGAGCTACTTATTTGTCTGCGTGTTTCTTGTCAAATGTACGTGTGTGTGTCAGTGAAACATAAGGATTTGTATGGTCCAGGTCTACAAGTGTGTGGTAAAGACGTGCTCCCAGACCTTCCAGAAGCTGGAGCAGTTCCTGGAGCATATCCGGTCCCACCAGGAGCAGCTGACGTACCGCTGCCACCTGTGCAGCAAGGTGTTCCCCTCACTGTTTGAGCTGGGGGTCCACCAGTACTCCCACTGCTTCTGCCCCCAGCAGAGCACCCGCAAGGAGCCCACCATCTACAGGTCAGGCCAGGCACACTGGTCCCTCACCCTAGTTGGTTGTTTTCATGTCTTGTAGCAGAAGATTTAAAAGCAGTTGGTAAACGTTTCTCCTCACCAGGTGCATGAAGTGCCAAAGCAGGTATTCTACCCAGGAGGCCTTGGAGCAACACCTCCTGACCGCCTCCCACAACTTCCCCTGTCCTCACTGTCAGAAGGTAGGAGACAACAGGAGGACACACACACACAACACATTTGATTTGTAAGTCAGGAGTTTCCAAAACTCTGAAAAGCAGATCATTGTGATTAGCTCTTCAACTAGGATCAACCATCAACACGTCAGGGCAAGTTTGTCCCATCAGGCCTCTTCATTGTGTCCTGTTCCCCGTCAGGTGTTCCCGTGCGAGCGTTACTTCAGACGCCACCTCCCCACACACGGCGTGGGAGGCCGCTTCAAGTGTCAGATCTGCAAGAAGGTCCTCAAGACGGAGCACTACCTCAAGCTCCACATGCGGATCCACTCAGGTCAGCGGGACCGTGGCTGGGACATGGCAGGGTGCAAAGCTGTTTACACCTCCTGTGTTTAGCCATGAGAACTAGGGTGTTTAGAACACCTGATTATATTATAGATTCATTCATCCATTGGCTTACTAGTGGACCGAATTGCTTGTTGGTTGGCTGATTTGGTGATTGACTGATGAACTGGTTGACTAACTGATGGGTTGACTGTTGATTCTAGGTGAAAAACCATACAAATGCTCCGTCTGTGAGGCAACGTTCAACAGGAAAGATAAAGTCAAGAGGCACATGCTTATTCACGAACCCTTCAAGAAATACAAGTGTCCGTTCCGGTATGTTCGTCCTCAGCTGTTCGTCCAGTCTCCTGTGTGTCTCAGTGTGTCCTTCCAGATCATTCAGGGTGCTGTTGTCATTTCAGGACACATGTTGGGTGCACTAAAGAGTTCAACAGGCCCGACAAGCTGAAAGCACACATACTGTCCCATTCTGGTAAGCAAAAACACCTGTCGCTCATGTAAAACACAAACTCTTGAAAGCACATACATGCACATACACGCGTCTCTTGAGAAACCCTTCATTTAACTTGCATCGGACAACTGAGTGATGTTCGCCCCGTGTGTGTGTGTGTGTTTCTGCCGCCAAGGTATAAAACCATACAAGTGCCTGTTCTGCCAGAAGGCCTTCAGCAGGCGTGCCCACATGGTGGAACACCAGCAGTCCCACACCGACAACTACCGCTTCCGCTGCTCCGCCTGCAACAAGGGCTTCACCCGACACAACTACTACCGGGACCACAAGTGCCCCGCCGCGGGGGCCGACGGAGGGGAGAAGAGAGGGAGCAGGAAGAGGGGAGGGCCGCACAGCGACGAGAGCACCGACGTCAACCAGGACGAAGACGAGGATGAGGAACATGGCAGAGAGGAGGAAGAGGATGATGGAGAGGAGGAGGAGGAAGAAGAGACGGAAGATGATGGAGAGGATCCTCAGGCGGTGATGTCCATCGCAACGGTTGAAGATCAGGCGGAGGGAAGAGAGGAGGAACTGGAGAATGCCGAGAGATTAGAGCAGAGGCAGAGCACACACAGAGACTGTCTACAGCAGCCATGTTTGTAGTCCAAACAGATGACAAGTAGGCGTTTTAAAGTAACAAAAGGTTGCAGATTACAGATGAGAAATTGGGCTTGTTTACACGAGTTGCTTGCAGTTGCATCTCACTGACTAAGTCTAGTAGTGTGTAGGCTGGGAATCAGGACGTAGAAAGCGTTTAAAAAAACATTTCCAGTAAGTTTCTTTTGATTTCTCGAGGGAAACAATGACAATACTATTGTTGATCATGACTCTTACTACCTATGGGTACCTAATGCGTTGGGCATAGCAAAGGCCCTTGACTGCAGTCCAAAGGAGTTATCCCAGGCAGGGATAAGCCAGTCTAGGACTAAGGTCCTCTTTCAATGGATAATTGCTGACATGTACCTCAGTTCAGGACTAGGTCTAATGAAATGTATCAGGTCCCTTCGATCAAATGAAAAGCGGTAAATTGTTGTTTTACATTAAAACTTATCGAAATTCTGCGATTTCTTTCGCAGCTATTTATTCGTGGTGGTCTGAACAATGACTTTACCTCAACCATATCTGTGGCCAGATGAGACATGATAGCTGCTGTCACTGCTGACGCACTTACTCTGTCCATGTCTAGATCAGTTTACCTTGTGAGATGTATTGTGTACATTCCTCTTGGCACACTATTGACAGTACAAAATACATTTTTAATTAACATGCACTGGATGTGGTCGGCAAAGGTCAGAGATGTCAAGCACTTAATGATGGGGAAATATAAATATGAAATAGTGCAGCAAAGTCCTTACATAGAAATCAGAAGAAATTGCACTGTTGTGTATCAGTCAATTGTCCGTTTCCAAGGCAATGTTGAATAAAGGGAGTACATTTTGTTCTGCTAGTTTCTTGACCTGCTGTATGGACTAGTTATGTCATTTGTCTGTGCGTGATCAGTGAAGTATTAGGACACATTCTTTGTTTGTACGTCATGCCTGGATGATGAAATACATGACTTAAGTGCTGTGGTAGGAGAACTGGATGTAGAAACAGTCTTTCAAGCTAAACTAGACAATACAAACTATTAAGACGATTCCCATAACCAGCTCAGCTTAGGCCCAAAGGATACAAACACTTGACCCATAGATTTAATTTATTTAGGTGAACTGTTTTTTTTGTTGTTTTTTTTACACATGTACATAATCAAAAAGGAAATCAGGAGAATTAAAATGCTACTATACGATAAACCCTTGTTATTTCTAAAATCATTTCTTAATATTTTACAAAAAGAAATTTAGATTTGTTATTAACACCATTTACAAGAGGGTAATGTACAGGCAGGCCGGGGGAGGGGATATATTTGCATAAGGAGAATTCTTGAGACAAAAATAAAAGGAGATGAGATTCTGTTTGCAACTTGCAATTATATTTACACTTTCTTCCCTAGGATTTCAATCCCCAATTTACCCAGAGTGACGACACGATGAAATGTTTTAAAGAGGCGCAGTTCCACACCATAGAATGGTCTCCAAGACACAAATTAATAAAACCCTAAATTACAGCTGTTGTCACTTGATGTTAATTTATCTCTGTGGAAGAATCCTTTTAATACATTTAGTCTTAATCTAGATCCAAGAAACCAGAATATTCAGATGAATACTAAGTTGAAGCCTATAAAACAGCTGGTAAATTAGACAGCTTCTCAGCACACAATTGTCTGATTTCTTAGAAACAGATTTTTGACAAGTCAAAAAGTGAAGATTTTCTTATTGGGCCTTGTAGTTTAGGATTAAGAATAATCTGTGATGGAAAAACGGAGCCTAAATGTTCATCTTTAATCCACCTATCCAGGAGGTAGGCTGTAACATCTTAGTGTCAACATTCTGGACACAAATCATTTCACACTTCCAGAATACTGTTAACTAGGATGTTATATAGTAATTGATGTGTCACAGTGACCCTATAAAACTAGGGGTAAACCTGCAGACACATTCATGTTCTTATATGTACCATTATAAATATAGGGAGCCATAAACCCCTTACAGTCGTTCATCCATTCACAGGTAAATGCTTGATGTGTTGAACAAAATGTCCTGTCTCAGTTTGTCAGTTTCATGGACACTTTTTAGCACCAAGATGGTATTCCAATCCATTTAACAATGCTGTGCTGCCAACAATATTGCTTTGCTATTCATAAAAATAATTCGGATAGGGATTCATTTGATCTGGGAGATTCTAATGGTGTCTTCAGTAAGATAATAATACCTTCAACCATCCCACGTTACAAATCAAGACTCGAGATATTCAAATATCAGTCCAGGTGACAATCTTGGTGCTAGAAGGTCTTCTATGGGAGGCCCTCTCCGTCTGCATGCTGCATGATCAGCAGAGGCCTTTTTAAAATAAAAGTGTCCAATATCTCAAGAGAACGCTTTGGGATACAGACATCATAGGTGAGGCATGGTACGGTGGGAAAGATCTGCAGTAGTCCGGTGTCCCATGAATATGATGTCATAGAGGGCGGGCTTCCATGCATAATAGTTGAGGACATTCTGAGAGATGTGTAGGAGCAGCCTCTCTGGTTTGAGGCTGGAAACGTGGTGTCGTGCTAGTGCAAGGTCGATGGAGTAAGACCTAGCGTGCTGCTTCGGGGGCTGTCACACATGCACGCACGCTCGCACAGACCTTCCACACCCACCCACCCCCCCCGCCTATCGTCCCTCCTGTCTCTCCATCACTCCTGTCTCTCCATCACTCCTGTCTCTCCATCACTCCTGTCTCTCCATCACTCCTGTCTCTCCATCACTCCTGTCTCTCCATCACTCCTGTCTCTCCATCACTCCTGGCCAAAGCCCTCCGTCTCCTCGATGGCAAACATCAGCTTCTCCTTCAGCTGCTCGTAGCTCTTGTAGGGCGGCAGGTCCAGACGGTTAAAGCTGGAGAGAGAGAGGAGAGAAAAGAACCCAAACAGTCACGCTTGTTTAGAGGTCAGCAACACACTTCCTGAGCCCCCCAGAGTTCTCAGTATTACAGAACTAATCGCTCTGATTGGACGCATTCTGCTCCATCTGTTCCCCCTCCCCGGGCTCCCACTGGGTGCTGTATGTTTGGGACTGTTGTTGCGATGCCTGGTGGCATTCACAGTGGCTCATTCTTACCATGTGTGACTCCTGGGCAGCCAGTTCTCCTTCCCCACTTTCTCGATGCAGAACTTCTGGGGGCCGTTGCTCCCTGCAGAAACACAAGCCAGGGACAGATCAGACTCCTTCAGGGGGGAATCGGATCTTTAAAAGGACTGGAGCTACTTCTTGTTTATCGATGATTTTCATCAATACATAATATCAGATCGTTTCTGATCTAGACATGTATCTGGCACAGCAGTGAGCACTGGGTTTGATTTCAATGAGTTGTAACTTATTTGATGAGACTGTTTCATAGGCTTCGGCATACAGGGGGTAAGGTAGATCTCCCAGCATGCGACCGTCTGCTGTGGTTCCCCTACTCACCCATGAGGTCAGCAAAACCTCCGACGGGCAGGCGACAGGTGCCGGTGACAAACTGCAGCAGCCTCATCCTCTTCTCATTGTCCATCTCTTTAATCAGCTGGGGGAGCGGGGGGGGGAAGGAGATCAGCAGACAAGGACAAGGCACATAGTCATTGGTGTCGGAGGCCAACATGGAAAGGGGGATTACAAAACAGAATCTCACAGCAGACCTCCGCAAAATACTATTTAGAAAAATGGCTGTGATTTTTCAACCTGTGCTTGATTGTTCTTGCCACAATGTAACCAATGAGCTGTTCTCCAAAAAAAAAAAAACCTAGCCCAGCCACTATGTTAAAAAAAGGTTAGCAGTGCTAGTTTGGGCCCAAGCCTGTCCCACCACAAGCTAGAAACTGACCTGCCAGAACCAGAGGATCTGCTTGCTGCTGCGGGCATAGTGTCTGTAGATGGTGTTCCTCTGCCAGTCAGCCAGATCTATCTCCTGCATCCCACACAGCATCACCTGGGAGGACAACAGACGTGCTCAGCAACAGCCCCACACACACTCCGGTTCAGCCTCGGTACCCTCTCTAAGGTCTATAAACATGTACACCATCAGCAGCAGCTCCGTTGATAAGCAACACACTGGTTAGAGGGCAAAGTGCAGATGGTGTCAGCAGACCAGCTACAGGACGGATGAGTTGACTTGTTCCACTCCCGTTACTTCATCCGTCCCTACCTCTTTTCTTTCCGCCCTCCCTCTTCTTTCCTCCCTCCCTCCCTCCAGCCCTCCCTCCCTCTCTTCAGCCCTCCCTCCCTCTCTTCAGCCCTCACTGCCTCTCTTCAGCCCTCACTGCCTCTCTTCAGCCCTCACTGCCTCTCTTCAGCCCTCACTGCCTCTCTTCATCCCTCACTGTCTCTCTTCAGCCCCCACTGCCTCTCTTCATCCCTCCCTGCCTCTCTTCAGCCCTCACTGCCTCTCTTCAGCCCTCACTGCCTCTCTTCAGCCCCCACTGCCTCTCTTCATCCCTCCCTGCCTCTCTTCAGCCCTCACTGCCTCTCTTCAGCCCTCACTGCCTCTCTTCAGCCCCCACTGCCTCTCTTCAGCCCTCACTGCCTCTCTTCAGCCCTCACTGCCTCTCTTCAGCCTTCACTGCCTCTCTTCAGCCCTCACTGCTTCTGTTCAGCCCTCACTGCCTCTCTTCAGCCCTCACTGCCTCTCTCTCCGTTCCTCCCTCCCTCTTTACCTCCAGCTCTTTGGCATCAAAGTACTGCAGGTACTGCTGGGGAAGGACCTCGTTGAAGCCTTCAAAAAAGGCCTGGGTCTGCTCCTCTACTCCCCGAGACAGCCTCCACTCAGCCACCAGCCTGGGGAACACACACACACACACTTTGACTGACCTGATGATGTACTATTAAAACACAACAGGCACTAACACACCAGCCCTGCCTGATGGAGGCAAACCTTGCACACCACAAAGTACCAGAGAGCCACGCTGAAACACACTCCTTGAAGCACTAAGCTGCTGGTGAGGTCAGCTCACCTGATGTACTCCTCCTTGTTCTCCTCCGTCACCTGGAGGTCTCCCCCGTCAGGCTTCAAGTCGTGGGTGGTGACCTCACCCAGGATCTCCTTGTCTACCGAGAAGTACATCTCCAGACCACACTCCTCGATGTCGTTCTCCCTGAGGAACAGCACCCAGCAGGACGGATCATTCAGCAGGGGAGTACATCACAAAGTTCATTCTAATAGGGAACCTCATAGAATGGGTTTCACTAGATTTACTAGAGCAGAATATTGTACCTGCAATAGGCTATGCATACTGTTATCTTCTTAAGTATAATGTATAATAATATGTAAAGCCCAAAAGTCTTGTTTAAAGTATTTTAATCAATCATTGAGGGCGGTCGAACTGCCCATGTGGTCTGTCAGGCGCGAGTCACTCACTTGATCCAGATGAGGGAGTTGTAGAACTCTGGGTCGATGGACTCCAGATCCTTCAGTGCCCAGGGCTTGTTCAGGATGCGCTTGTAGAAGGGCAGGGAGAACCCTGTGTCTATGAACTTCCCGTGGAACAGAGCCTGGAGGACGGACAAGGGCAGAGTGAGAGGGCGGGTGGGACTGGGTGAGGGTTTGTCAGTTATGTTGCAATAAAGAGACAAGCTTCTTTTCAGTGAGCATGTGTGACTGTGGAATGTGGGAAGGAATTGCAGATTTTATGAAAAGTGTGTCACAATTCAACACCACTTCCAAGAAGACAGCAAGATATCGTGGCTGAGTGTAGCCATTCAACACTAGCATATGGTCTGCCACAAGTCAAGTCAGGAGGGTTTTTTATTTTATTTTTATAATTACCATGGCAATGAAGCGTCCTATGAACTTGAAGTACTTGAGGTGGTCAGGGTTGATGTAGGAGGCAGGGTTGATCTGGAGGCAGTAGTTGTCTTTCCCGGCATACTCAAACAGACAGTACATGGGGTTCAGCACCTCGTGAGACAGCAGGAAGAACCACTCCCTGCACAGGAAGTACACCATTATCACCTCCTCATTCTACCACTTAGCACTCCCAATGCAAACCACCAAACTCACTTCCTGTCAGAGAGGTACGCCTATGACAGGATGCTATCGCACATCCCCGATCGGAACATTACAAACAGCACTGGACCATTACACATTAGGTGCCTAGCCCTCACAGACTGAGGGAATCTGCTGTGACTAGGGATGCACATTTTGGAAAGAAATGCTGACCAATAACCAACACTTGTTAATGACCATTAAACGTTAACCGAGAAGATTAAAAGTGTAGAATGGATGAGTGTCTGTGACTCATTAAAAAAATATATAACAACAAATGTTTTTCCCCCCTATAAGGGATTGCTTTTTAAATAGCAGCATAAACAACAACCAAAAAAACAAACAAACATGAATCTGAGAGCGCCCGAGAGTGCCGGCTGTAACATGACGACATGTCGCTAAATTGACAACACTGTTTAACCAATAGTATTAACCGGTAAACATTCGTATTGTCGGTTAACAGTTCCACGGTTAATCATGCCCATCCCTAGCTGTGACATCCCTAGCTGAGACATCCCTAGCTGTGACGCTTAGAGGGAGACTCGCCTGGCCACCCCTCCATAGTCGAGGCCTTCTTCTCCAGGGAAGATGATCCACAGTCTTCGACGCAGATCCTGCGCATTGAAGCTCATGATCTGAAACAAAACGATGCACAAAACGCGAGTTGGAACTGGAACCCACCCACAAGGACTGAACCCGTCTCATTCACTGGATGGGATGAAGCATTATCTATCGACAGAACTTCAAAGACTTACTTGTTGGAAGGAGTCCTCGAAAAGGGTTTTGCGCGTGACCGAGATCTTGATGTGCTGAGGCATTGACAGTTGCTGTGCACGAAAGAATCATCAGTGTCATTGAATGTTTCCAAACATGAGGAAGTGAAAATGAGTATGCTGTCATGAGTATTATTAGTTTCCGTGACAAATCTGTGACTGTTTGTGTTAATGTTTCACAGAGTCAAGTCAGGGATAGTTACAAAGTGTTTGCATCAGCCAATCAGACCTCCACTTGACTTCAGTGGTACGACTCTTACCTGACACCAGAATCTGAAATACTGGACTTTGGCTTTGAAGTCTCGAACATATGTAATCTGAGGCCCATTTTCACTGAGGAGAGATGTGGAGAGGCAGAATGAGATAAACACACAGGAAGTTGCACATCCTGAAACACTGTACCTGCTATGATATCCCGTAAGCCATATCGTTAAACGTACTACTTCCGGAAACAACATGCAACGTAGCACCACACATTTAGACCCAATCGATTTCATTCATACTGCATGAGGAGAGATTACCACGTACAAACAGGGCATAATGGGCTTGAACACAAACCCATCATTTTACATCTCCTCCACCCCCTGGAGGAATTTCAATCCAGCATCAGGGGAAAAACCACACTCTGTAGTGTCTAATGGCTACTCTACACAACAGCGCCATTTAGAAACAGAGCTACATATCAAATGAAATTCCTGCGAAGCTTAGTCACATGACGCAGGCTTGATGAGCAGGTGGAGAGCCAGCAGGCAGAGCCACAGTCAAATACTTTGAGACAGAACCGGTTCTTCCTGCTCGCAGTGAAGACATGGGCTTCCCAACCCAGCAGCTTAACAGACCACATCCTTGTGTTTATAAGTCAACACCAAAGCCAACTGTTGCTAAGCTAATCATTTAGCACAAACAAAAAAGACCGATCTTGTGACACCGAGAGTCACTTTAACAGACGTGTTGGGGCTGTTTCCTCGAAGGAGAAACCTACTAGGAGTACTTAAGGTTTACTGATGCCAACTATCTAGGACTGGACTGGCAGTTAGATAGAGGAGGTTTAAGAGTGGGAGGCGGTCTATGAGCCTGTCTGTCTGTCTATCTACGAGCCTGTCTTTCTACGAGCCTGTCTGTCTACGAGCCTGTCTGTCTACGAGCCTGTCTGTCTACGAGCCTGTCTGTCAGTCTGTCAGTGTACTGCAGGCTGGTGGGGACGTACAGTGAGGATTTTCCTGTGCGAGGGTCGATGTAGGTTGTGGATCTCCTGTTGTGGTCCACAAAGTAGGGGATGCCAGCCACCGTGAACCTCATCTCCCAGCCCTCTGGCAGGGCCTGCTCGTTCAGCAGCCTGGGGTGGGGGGGTGGGGGGGGGGGGGGGGGAAGAGCTCTGTCAGTACACCATAACACAATATGCTGCCTAATCAACAGTTAAACTGAACACAACATCAATGGATGCCGCATCTTAACAACCATACAGCTGGATACAAACACACAAATCCATACAGCTGGCACACACATCCATACAGCTGGCACACACACACACTCACCCCTGTGTACGTGGATCCTCCCACTGCGTGGTCCGTGTGGGGTGATGTACAAAGTACACTCTCCCAGTGCTGTCTGTCCGTTTCTCTGAAAACACACACATACATCGTTTTAGTTTCTCAAGGGAGAACACTCAAACACAATCTTTAAGATTCACATATTTGTCACCACCAGCATCCGACAGTGCAGAATTTGCCATTTTATTTGTGTTTCAAACATGTTGGTGTGTGGAGTAAGTGAGTAAAGGTCTTACCCCATCCATGCGGCAGAGGGCCTAGGGGGTCAAACTCCTTATTCTGAGCTGGAGCTTGATCCTGCAATTTCACAAAGACACATTGTAGCTCAGAACAACAATCCGGCCAGAACGATGGTCAGCCTCCAGCACACAGTTGCTAACCATCATTGCTGCTCTAACCCTGCAGTCTGTCCCCTCAGAGGAGGCTAGGTAGACCCTGATGCGTCTGAGTCATGGAGAAACACTCACCCCGAAGATGAACCTCTGGTTGAACTGCTGCATGTGTCCCTGCAGCTGGCTGCGCTGGTGCTGCCACTGCTCGTAGTTACGCACCGACTCCATGGTGGGGCGCTGCCAGGTGGTGGTGCGAGTCATGTGATCCACGAAGTAGACGCGGCCCATGGGGTCCACGCGGCGCTCCCAGCTGCAGCACACCAGGAACACCAGACCACACGGCTTCGGGTTAGGGGGGATTTCACTGTCTGCTATCTCTACATTTACATTTATTCGCTTTTATCCAAAGTGACTTCCAAGAGAGAGCTTTACAAAAGTGCATAGGTCACTGAACATAACAATGAGATAGCCCCAAACATTGTGGGTAGCCAAACATGAAGCATACATTGTGAAAAGCAATTAAGTCCCAAAGGGAAGAACCATAAGAGCATGTAGTTAGACAAGTTACTATTAAACAGCATTACAATTAAAAGTGCAAGAGTGTACCTGTGGAAAAAAGCAAGCAACAATAATATATTTCACAGCGCGTACAATCATTTTAAGTCAGTTACAGCTAACCAACAAGAGCAACAAGTCTCTCAATAAGAGTCATTGTGATCCTGGAGGAAACTAATCTCTACATGTACATTCTCTGCCTTTTTTTTGTACTGTACGTGCTGCTATGACAGAATGTTTCGTTTGCCACTTCCTGCTCCAGCGCCCACAGAACCGAGCAGACAGGAGGAAGAGTGTGCTGTGTAGGTGCTGACATGATAGTTAATGCAAATGTTTCAAACTGCGCAATGTTTCATTTCATTGTACTGCTGTGTTACCTGCAGTAATGTTGTTGAACAAAGCAGTGAATCTTATGATGGGTGGTGGTCAATGAACGTGTGATATTACCATGCTCATGTGAATATGTGTTTTTACCCAGAAGGCAGGGGTTCAGGACGTTCCCATGTTGTCCTCTTCTCCACGTGGTCGACGAAATAAAGCCTGCCACTCTGGTCCACTCTCTGCTCCCATCTGACACACACACACACACACACACACACACATCATCCTCTCAACATACTGCATTGCATAAGAGACATTAATACCCTATTATATGAACTATTACAGATGCCTTTGGTTCACCAAACTACCTAAAGATAGAAGGCCCATGTTTTTATCTGACCCTCCTGTCCTTTAAGTACCCTGGGAGTACACACTGTTCACCAGTCTTACCCTGGGGGCATTGGGCCTGTGCTGGCAGGGGCGAGTCCAGGAGGACCAGGGGAGATTCCGGGTGGAGGTCTGGCTGCAGGGGCTGGAGCCCCATAGGCAGGGGAGGGGACCCCTGGGGCTGGGGCTCCCGGGGCTGGGGCTCCAGAGGCTGGGGCTCCCGGTGCTGGGGTTCCTGGGGCTGGGGGCTGGTCCTGGGCTGGAGGAGGCTCTGGGCCTGAGGACGCTCTGGAGGCAGAAGCCCGGACCGGGGTGTTGGATCCAGAGGGACCTTCGCTGCCGTCTGTCGGTATGGAGCCGTTGGAGGATGCTATCATGGGGAGGGAGGTGGAGAGAGAAAGAGAGACAGTGAGAATCAGCGAGTGAGTGCTGTCCATTTCTCCCACAGTGTGAGTTCTGGACCATGTCTGACAGTTCACCTGGGGAGGGGGTGGGTCTCCGTGGGGTGGGGGGTGGGGGTCTGGAGGGCCGAGGGGGGCGGAAGGGCTTGGAGCCCCCTGCTGACAGTGAGGGAGACCCCGTACCATTCACGGCCCGGCGACCGCCAGGGGACGACCTGTGCTCCACGACGTCCACAGCTGGAGAGCTGTCTCGACTGCCCCTGTCACAAACACAGCGCTCACGTTAGGGGCCGGCCGAAACACACCGCAGGTCACAGTGTCCTATTCACTCACTTAGGCGTACACAATTCGAAGTTCAAAGCATTCAAATGTAATTGAAGCTACTCCCATCCTTCTCTCCTTCCCTACCTGACACCATGTTGATCTCCATTGTACTGGGACTCCCCATTGGCTGTACCTGAGGAACAGGGCAGTGTCGTTAGAGTGAACTGTCCCCTTTCAAGCAAGCGTCTTCCAAGCTGCACAACCATCTCTTCCGGCAGCGAACTGTCCCTTTAAGACGTGCCCCAGCACTGACTCACCCTGGTGGCTGGCCTCTGCGGAGGAGAACATCTCAGGGTCCACCGTCATGCCGTCCAGACAGACAGACAGGTCGCCCACCAGGTCCATGTGGTCTCTGTCTGTACTCAGCTGCAGAGTCTGCACCACCTCCGAGACTGGAGCACAGGGGTGGGGGCGGGGGGGGGGGGGGGGGGCGGGGCCGAGCAGGCTAGGTTACCACAACGACGACAACTACAGCTACGACACAACTCTTAACAGACCAGAAAGCCGGATAGATGATGAGACAAAGGCCTGAGTGCTTGTCAACGGTCTCCCTGACAGCATGTGACCATCAGTTTCTCAATCAGCTGCAGTTGGTCATCTGCATGCATCTGCTGGCCAGCCAGCCAGCCTGGACCTGAATAGAGCCTTTATGAGCGGGGAAAGTAGCCTGATCTGATCGGTAACCTGATCAGTGACATCACACGCCTACACTCACTCACTCAGACAAACACACACACTACGAGTCTGTACTTTTACAATGCAGCCTCAATGATCCAATGTTCACATAGGGAAAAGTCAACCTGGAAGTCACATGGTATACAGGAAATGCACACTCTAGAATTTTACATAGACAAGAAAATATCCCTGAACAACGACAGCGTGGGAACAGGTTGGACCGTACTGAAACTCCCAAGATGGAAAGACACAGTGAGGGGTTTGAGATCCTGCAGGTGGAACTCACTCTTCATGTCATTGTTCTTGAGGGTCTCGCTGACCTCCAGGGTCGCTACTCCCAGCAGCACGTCAGACTTCAGCGTCTGGTGGCTCCACACGCGGAACACCAGCTTGCTGAAAGGAGTGACAATCCTGTAGACGGGAGGATGAACGCAAAACACTATATGACTATTCAAAAACATTACATCAAATAGCAAATATGCATAAACATATAGTGATGATCAGGTCAGATCATCAGTCTATATTTTCAGGTAAGAAGATTCTACATCCTCCACCACATAATATGGGCCGCTTGAAAATGCACACTTCCACAAACAATTGCAACAAGGATGGATCAGAATCAGAAGAATCAGAATGGGATTTATTCGCCATGAAAGTTTGCACAGACAAGGAATTTGCTTTGGCAGGAAGGTGCATACAATTAACATATAGGGACCTAAAATTTAAATATGTGGACTATCTATACTAAGGGTACATAAACTAGCAGTACTAGTACTAGATCAACACCAACTATCGGAACCGCAAGATCATATCCCACATAATCTATAAGGAAGTGCCTCTATTTCTACTGTGAGAGGGTGTAAACAAACAACTGGGAATTCTCACAGGGAAGGCAATGTCAGTGCTGCACACTTCAGAGTACACATTAAGGCCCCTCACACCTCTACATGAAACAGCAGTGAGGCCGGAGAGGCCAGGGGGCAGCGCCTCTACCCTGAGGACTGTGGACTGGGTTTCCTCAGCTAAAACAAGAGGACAGTCATAGTGTGGCTGCGTAAGTAAAGTGTCGACACATACACCTCTCTACACAGTTGGATATTACAACTCAGTGATATGTTAAGGGACTGTATGATGTATCAATCGAAAAGAAGCATAAAATCTAGAATTTAGTGGGACCACACAGAATCAACCTATAGGTTTTCACATACGATAACTGGCTAAACATACAAAGTGAAGATCAGGAGTGTTTTACGTTCACAGTTAAGATTTTAAGTTGCATACAGGGGGATACTCCAACTGAAATATTACAAGACAACATACTGTACATATACGTTACATACAGTCTAGGTTAACGTCACACAACTTACACTGTGAGAGGCTGTTTCCATTTGGGACTGTGGGTGTTGTTGCATTTCTCTGTCTTCTTGGACTGGCCATCCACAGCAACCTCCACATACGGACTGGGCCCAAACCAGTTCTTCTTGTTATCTTTCAGTTTGGCTGATAGCACTGAAACAGTGAATGAGTCCAGTGTTAGGAGTTTACCTTCTACAGGAGCTAAGCTGGATGTTAGCCTGACCTCTCTAGGGCCAGCTAGCCTGACCTCACCCAGCTTTACGAGCACTGGAAAATGCTCCCTCTGCTATACTTTTATGACCCTCTCTGGAACAACACACAGCTCCCTGCTGGCTCCCTGCTTTGTTAAGGACGACTGAGCCTGAGTTAGAACCATGCACACCCCGTGCATCAGGACTGTGCAGCTGAACTTAAAGCCAAGCTTTAAACTCATTTATCTATACTTAACAGCACGTATTCCCAATTAACAAACATTTTTGTAGTCGAGCAGGAGAAAACCTACCTATAATTTGCAGTTGTGCCTTCATTGGGTGTCCATTGGCCGTGCCTGTTTTAGGAATAGCACCACTGGCCATGACATAGGACTGGGTGAGTCTTTCTGCAACACAACACGGATCACATCAAATCAACCACCAGCCATCCATAAAACACATTCCATGCAAGGTCTGTTGTAACACCTCCAACTCAGCTACATCTGCTTGATGCCATATCTCTCCTTCACTGTTTTGTTGGTAGGGTTCTTCACAATCATAATCCAATCAAACATATTGGACATTGAAAGTCATAAAATGTATCTGAATGTACAAGGATCACACTCTGTAATCTGTTATTAACATCTTTCATTTTCATGAAAGCTAATAAACGAAACAGGGATATAAAATATATAGCCTAGGCAGGCTTGAGCAGGACTGGAATCCAGCAGGTACCAATCATAAACAATCAGCTGTAAGGCTAATAATAAATGCCTGCGTAGTAGACGTTTGCTATTAGTCATTAGTCTTCTCAAACATAGTGCTTTTGATTGAACCTTAATTCAAGTTGTACAGGTTGTACAGCCTGATCACAATACAAGCAATTATCGTCATTGTCTCATGGGACAAACAAGTTTACAAATCATTACAGTCAGTGGAAACTTTGATTTGGACATATGGTTTGGTCCCTTTGGGAACTACCATCTGTGATAGCTGGCTATCACTGGTAAGGTGATAAGTGCTCAAGGGATAGTCAAAGTTAAGACTGACATCTGGATTCGTGCATTCATCTTTTCAGGAACATGGTCACAACCTCAATGTGGCAGTCAATTATGCATGGCCCTGCTCTCCTGTCTCTCCAGTGTACATGATTGAGGACAGCTCTGGATAAACTTTATCTTTGGCTGCAGTCTCAGGGTTAATAATTTATCACTTAGTGATGTGGCTGTGCCCACAGTGCATGATTTATCTTGACTGACTGGCCAACTACGTACCTGCCTGACTGTCTGCTTGTGTGTTTTGCCTCTGTTAGTCTGTCAGTCTATGAACCTACGTGTCAGCAAATGGAGGAATCTTTCATCTGAACCCAGTCAGAGATTATCATATAGATCACTCAATCACTATCAACTATGGGATTAGCTCTGCGTAAGGGGGTGTGGTGGAGGAGTTGTTGATTCAGCATAAAGTTTCTGATGTACCAATCTCTAATTGTTTTCTTAACAATAATAACTCTACGCAACAATAAATATATAAAAATCATCCATTTACTTTTTGCTACGTATGACGCCAGTAGTGGAACAACCCTGGTTCTGGACTACAGTATTTTTCAGCGGTGAAAGCAAGCTGCACTAGCTAAACCAACCAACTTACATTTAGCCAAGTGAAAACAATCAAGTTGATGACAAAACTCGATCGTTAGCATCCTACTGCTGAACCCCAGGTATCAACAACAACCAACTGGTGTTAACATTCTCTTCAGTAGCCAAAAGGCAACCGTCAGAGCACAGAGGAACATTAGAGACAACTTTCATTCAGTATATCAAGCAACTTGTTTCACTAAGACAATCTTACACTGTAAAATTCATGCTAGTAATCGTTGGGTGGCTATTTCACGACTTGTGGGACAAGGAAATAGGCAAACACGGCTAGCTAAGGTGGCTAGCTAACGCTTAGATCACCAGACCAGATATATAGTTGCACCACCAAAACACCTTTAGGTTCAGAACAAATTAAATATTGAAGCTGTGCTGTTTACAAACTGATATGTCAGCACATAAATATGTCAGCAGACATACTAGCTACTGTGTGAGCTCTGACAGGATGAATTGGGTGCTAACCCAACTAATGTGGCTGAGTTGTTGTGCCGCTGTGTTAGCTCGCAAGCTCGTGTCATGGCTGATCAGGCTGGTCGAGCTAGTTAGCTAGCTATTCAAGGAGTGTGAACTCTGCGTTTCGAGTCAGTAAGGACCTTCCGCATCGCACGTATTACTTACCCGTTTTAGGTGGTAGATTAGGTTCCAGATGTAATGAAACAGTCAACTTTTCCTCAAATCTCAGACTGTCATCCTCCTTTAGAGGATTCACTTCAAGGAACACGAAAGTTCCACCAGATTCGTGGTCATGTCACGTGACCGAAACAAGGTGAGGCGCAGGCTAGGGTTGCCAATTTCTAAAATCTATCCCCCAATCCTGGTGTCTGAAACCCCCACAAGGAGACAGGTATGTGTGTAAAGTAAACTAACCACTGAGATTCAAGTTTAGTCAATCTGGCAATCTAAGGAAATTTCTTAAACACACTTCACGATCCTCATATGTGTGCAATCTTGAAACCCATGTAAGACATACAAAGGCTAGAGGGTTTGTTTTGGGAGACTTATCTATTAGTTAACCAGAAGAGGGCAGTATTTTTCGGGGAACCAAGTGATTTAGCCCATAGCATACATGTTGACATATAGAAAGGTTTAAATCTTTGGTTTAGCCAAAACGATAAACTCACCAATCGCCGTCTGTGTTCAAAAGCAAGGACATCAACACCAGTTGCCAGTTTCTTGACACAGTGAAAATTTACAAGCAGTGAGTCAACTTGCTCCAACAAATAACCTCTTAAGTAACAATAACAGCACAACCTCTAATCTCTTAGTCAAATATCGGAAGCAGTCTGGGATAAGTATGGGGCGAATCTTCCCTGGATATTACTTTTACCAAACGATATTAAATAATATATTTAGTTGATGAGAAAATACATAATTTTTGGAGAGAGTAAAACAGAAAACTACAGTACCCTTCGACATGTACTAAACACTGATGCATTGTGGGTACTTAGTTGGAAATCACATTTGGATCCAGCATGGCAGGAAAGCAGAAAAGGTAGCTATAAGACTAACGCTCTAAAACGTTTAATTGGTGACTCATTACAACTTAGTAAATCAGGATATTCAAGCTAAAAACAACGTATCTGTCAGCCTGTCTTTGAATTCTCATTCATGTGTTGTGGAGTTGTTACTTATGTCTTAGTAGCAAGCTAGCTAGCTAGCTAACCAACACTGTCTATGGGTTGCTAGCTACATTTAGCTAATCTTAGTTCTGCCAGAGTTTAAAGTAACGTTTTAGCGAAGAGTATGGTGGTTGTCCTCAGGGGATGTACTTTGTGAGTATTGTGAGTGTCCTTTTCGTTTAATAAACTGTGTTTCGACTTTGCTGTAGGAAGCTAGAGGACTTAAGCGTGGATGAGTTCCTGCTGTCTGGATTTGACTCCGCATGCGAGGAAGATTCTGAAGATGAAGCTCCCACCCAGAATGCACAGAAGAAGAAAAAATCTAATTCTGCGAAATCTGCAGCTAAAGAGAAGTGAGTGTCACTTCCCGATGGAATTATTTTCAATACATCGATCAACGTTTTGGTTTGTTATTCAACGTCTACTGTGTGTTTCTAATAGTGATGTTGTGAAGAAAGGCAAGGCATCCCAGCACAAGGACCAGCTGTCCAGATTAAAGAGTAAAGATCCCGAGTTCTACAAGTTCTTGGAGCAGAATGACCAGACTCTGCTCAACTTTGACGACACAGACAGCTCGGAAGATGAGGAGGAGAGGAAATACCACACACTGCCCAATCAGCTGGAGGTAAGGACCCTGTCTGTCCCCCAGTAATATCTTGTATCTCTTTCCAGTTTTGAGGTGTTGTATGTATAAAAAGATACGATGTATATTGATTTGTCACATCAGGAGGCCAGTTCGGATGACGAGGAAGAACAAGGCTCTGCACCAAAATCCCAAAAGGCCGTGGAGGCCATCAAAGTCACAGATAAAATGGTGGAAGACTGGCGAGCAGCTCTCAAGGTAGCACTTGTCAACCAGTTAGCATTACCCCTCTCTACATCAGTGTAGCATTTTTTTTTAACTGTTGTGCAATGAAGCTTGTGCCTCATGTGTTCCAATCCTTGTCTGACCCCAGGAGGAGCCCACACCCCGCCTCTTCAGAGAGATTACCCAAGCCTTCAAGGCTGCCGTGGCAACCACCAAAGGAGAGGCGGGAGAACCGTGTCGATACAAAGTAGCTGACAGCTCAGGTAAAGAATACAACAACATGTTTGCATATCCTCATGAGAAATGAAAAATGAGAGTTCACGAATAAAGTGACACAGCATAATATACATGTGTAGACCTAGCTAATGTTTCCTGGTATCATTCAGCATACGCTGCCGGTACGAGTCGCCACTGTGAACATGTTTGCTTGTGTGTCCTCCCGCAGTGTTCAATGCCCTGGTGCTGTTCTGTATCAGAGATGTGTATGTGGTCCTACAAAGGATGCTGAACCTCAAACCAGACAAAGACCAGAAGAAGTGAGTTGAGATGACGATTACACGCTATAGTCACTGTGTTCTTACTGTTAAGGTGGTCCAAAGCATACCTGTCGGACACTTCCTTTTCTTTCAGGCCAGTGCTTCCATCGTCTAGCCCAAAATGGCAGAAGAACATGGTGGACATAAAGATGTACCTCAGTGGGATCGTCCAGGTCTGTCCTGAATGTCAGCCGCTGTTGCATTAGACCAGCTGGTTTTGGTTTCTCCAGTCTGGATCTCTGTCCTCCCCATGCGAGATTCCCCGCTCGCTCACTCACTCACCGCTCTCTCTCCTTCCGCTTTTCCTTCCATAGCTGCTGTCGTGTCTCACAGAGGCAACGGTCATCAGTGCTGTCCTGAGGCACGCAAACCAGCTGGTGCCATACTACCTGTGTCTGCCCAAGCAGTGCCGACACCTGCTGAAGGTGAGCCCCGCTCCTGACTAGAAAGGAGAGTCCAGAAGAGGGGGGGGGGGGGCGGATGAGAGAATAGTAGTGGAAAGGGGAGATGGTGAGTTTCAGGGGTGGAAAGATGAAGGGAACACCTTCCGAGCATCATCTCCATCTCTCTGTTGGCAGCAACTGATCAAGCAGTGGAGCACAGGGGAGGAGATCAGCCGAGTCCTGGCCTTCCTGGCCCTCAACAAGATCTGCAGACACAAACAAGACACGTACCTTAACCCCATCCTCAGGGTGAGTCGTCTGTTTTGAACCTTCTTAACTCCACATGGGTGCTGTTGGAAGGTGACCTGATACATTTTTGTCATCAATTGCAATTATGGATAACATTTCTGAAATATGAATACAGGTGTTAACTTACATCGTTAACTTCCCAAACCAAGGCCCATAGCAGTGTGCACATGACAATGCTTTGCATTATATTAGGGATGCACCGAAATGAAAATTATTGGCCGAAACCAAAACCGAATATACTGAAACTGTTGGCCGAAAGCCGAAACCGAATACCGAATGTGGCTTTTGCTGTTTTTCATTCATTTTTCTTTAATCTTTCACCATTGCATGAATAAAACAATTAAATGTCCTTTATAAACTTTTGTCTTGCTTTTCAATAAAACAAAATCAATTACATATTTGATACAAACGATTTATTTAATACTGAACGTTTTCTAACATTCCAGAAGACCTAATTTAAGAACAATTTACCCTTAAATAAATTAGTAAAACAAAATACTTTTTATTTGGCCATCTTTGAGCCCCCCTAACATCGGCCTTAACCCTTGTGCTGCCTTCGGGTCACATGACCCAAAGGTTCATAACGAACCACCGTTGTGTTTACCCAATTTTACCCAATACAAAAACAAATAACAATTATTTTCTTTTAACCATTGCAATGTGGGGGGTCTGAGACAGCCCGACAGTTAAAAGAAAATGCTTCACTTTGTTTTTGTAGGAGGTAAATTTGTCGCAATACGACGGTGGGTCACAATGACTGATGGGTCAGAATGACCCGAAGATAACACAAGGGTTAAACAAGAAATTAACTGCATTTACTCTGTATGCTCACAACAAAAAAAGTGCATTAACAACTGCTTGAAAAAAAAAAAAAAAAAAAAGTGGGGGCCGGGGGGGCTGAACACAAATGGGGCAGTGCCCTATTTCTGACAGTGTATTTAAATAACAGGCAACTTTAATAAACTAAATTAAGTCTACTTCAGGAAAAGTGGCAGGTTCTTCTTGATGAAAAGGAGCTTCTCTGCTTTGTCACATGAAAGTCTGTTCCTCTTCTCATCGATGACGTGAGAAGCAGCGCTAAACAGTCTCTCGCTATCGGTGCTTGTGCATGGAGCAGACAAGTATCTAGGATGGGAACGGAGAATCGAAACAGTTATCTCATAGCATCGACATTGTAGGCTATCAGTTTTTTGTAGTTTTTTAATTGATGACGGCATGTGTTTCTTTTCTGCCTAAGAAATAATTAAATTGTTGAATGCCGGTAGGCTATATGCCTTCTATTTTTCCACACTAAAGTATAATAGTTCCAAATATTTAGCATAACAAGAACTTTATGAATAACATATTTAATTCAATTTCCTAAATAGCTAACCTGCGTGCCGTCTGTGCCAGGTGGGGAAAGCGGCCTTGATTGGCCCTCCAATATCCGAGAGGGTTATTGCTCCTGGGGATGGGGACTTCTGATAGAAAAGCATCCAGTTGTTGAGCTGTTGAGCTTGTCTTCTGACTGGTATTTGGATTGCTCTCTTGGAGAATCTCTTCGAACATGTCAGACAGTAAGGGTTTGCGCAGCTCATCATCTGTAGTGCGTGCCCTTTTTTTCTCCACGCCATCTCCCCGTTCTGCTGCGCTGTGCGTCATGCGACCGTCTCCATCACACAGCGGCTTTTGCAAATCCAACTCAGCCTGTATCATGTCCCTTGTGCGCTGCTTTTTCCCCACATCCAAGTAATGATCCTTATATCTTGGATCAAGTACTGTCGCGATGCAGTACAGCGGTTCGGAATCTGCCTTGTCAGCCACAGATGGAGTGTGTGAGCTGGGTAGGCCTACTTTCCTTTTAGTTGCTGCCACGGTGGTGTCTCTCTCGTACTCCTCATGTTGTCTGGGGTGTTTGGATTTAAGGTGATGAATCAAGCCTGATGTGGTGAACGTCTTCGCAGATGTTCCCCCTCTAGAAAGTTCAGCAGAACACTGTCTGCAAACGGCCTTATTTTCTCCGTTTTCCGACACTTTAAAATGCTTCCACACTGCTGACATGTTTGCTGCATGAAGTGTGCGCAGATTTGTTTCTCTCTACTTGGTATTTTGTTGTTAACAGGTGCGCTCGGCTCTTTTTTCATCTCCGTTTATTGTCATTTAGTTGTTTACAAGTGCATGCGGACCCTTTTTCATCTCCCTTTATTGTCAGTTAGTTGTTAACAAACTTACCTGCGGCTCTTTTTTAATCCGTCTTTTTTAGAAGCGCACCAGGCTCATTCCACACTGGTTGCTTTAAAAACAATAAAAACTAGAAAGGTTCGGTGTAATTTTTTCGGCGTTTTTACTCCTTCGGCCGAAACCGAAAATTATGTTTTTGGACATTTTCGGCCGAATATTTTCGGTGGCCGAATATTCGGTGCATCCCTACATTATATCATTGGTCCATAAAGGCATTCCTGGTCATTCCAGGTTTCAACCTCATCTCTTCTCTTACCCCAACAGCAAATGTACATCTCCTACGTTCAGAACTGTAAGTTCACCTCGCCCAATGTGCTGCCTCTCATCAACTTCATGCAAAGGACCCTGACTGAGATGTACTCACTGGACACGCAGGCCTCTTACCAGCATGGATTCATCTACATACGACAGCTGGCCATCCACCTGAGGAACGCCATGACCATGAAGAAGAAGGTCAGGACACTGCAGGCACACACGCACACACACACGCACGCGCGCGCACACACACACACACGCACGTGTAGACATGGTACAGCTACCCAAACACACACTCTTTTTATGTTTATGTGTATCCGTACCCAGGAGTGCTGCTCTATGTTCTGTGTGTGATCTCATGTCAGGCGTGTTTTGTGATTGTGTTCTCCAGGAGACATACCAGTCTGTGTATAACTGGCAGTTTGTCCACTGCCTGTATCTGTGGTGTCGTGTGCTCAGCACCATCCAACCCAGCGACGTCCTCCAGCCTCTCATCTACCCTCTGTGCCAGGTCATAGTGGGCACCATCAAGTGAGTGCACGCATGCACATGTGTTTTCTACACATCTTACTATGTTTAGACATAGTCTAATTGGAGCAAAAATGTGAAGCGTTGGAATTAGAAAGCTATTCAATTATAAACTGTTAATTTAGAAGCATACAATTTAGTCCGTTTGAAGCTTTTGAAGTCGCTAGCTAAAACGTATCGATGCCATATGAGGCGTGTTTAGTCTGTGGTGCTCGTCACCTGCAGGGGGCAGTGCTGACCACTGGATGTCTCTTGTGTTTTCCTGCAGGCTGGTGCCCACCTCACGGTACTACCCTCTCAGGATGCACTGTGTGCGAGTCCTCACCCTTCTCTCTGGCAGCACCGGCACCTTTGTGCCCGTGATGCCCTTCCTCCTGGAGGTATGGGACCTGCCAACAGATGACCATCAGGGTTTACATTTACATTTAGTCATTTAGCAGATGCTCTTATCCAGAGCAACTTACAGTAAGTACAGGGACATTCCCCCGAGGCAAGTAGGGTGAAGTGTCTTGCCACACAAAGTCATTTTGCACGGCCGGAAATCGAACCGGCAACCTTCTGAATAATAGCCCGATTCCCTAACCGCTCAGTCATCAGACTCATGGTCCCCTCCCAGGTTCCCACTCCCAGGTTATGGGAGTGATCCCCACCCCTCAGGCCCAGCGCCTGTCAGTTATTGTCCCGTCGTACACATCATCTGGTTTAGTTTCAGGAGGCAGACAATCCCAGTAGCCGTTGACATGTTATGTCAGTTGTTGGTAGAAAAACCTTCAATTGTATTTTCAGACAGCTTGGCCTTTTAATTACCAAATAAAAGGAGGGTGGGAAATGCATTTGGCTGGATGTGTGTGTGTGCGTGTGCATGCATGAGTATGAAACACCTTTTTATTTTAGACCAAGTCACCAACTGCCAACGTTTCCCTTGATGTGTTGTGGAGCCTGGTGTGTGTCAAGTGTGTGGCCGTGGTTTGGTCTGTGTGTTGGTGTGAAACCCTGTTGTGGTTTGAAGCAGAGTAGTGGTGTTACAAAAACGACTTGTTACTCGGCTTCATGGGATTGGTCACTCTTGGTCTGGTGTGAGTGTGTATCTGTATGTTTGTGTGTGAAGGCCCTGACCAGAGTGATAAAGGCTAACTGCGGTTGATGTTCTGTTCCTAACGCATTTTAGAGACCACATCCTCTGTGCTGATGGCGTAGCCCTCCTCCTGCCCCCTTTCCTTCAACGCACTCGCGCTCGCAGTCAAAGACCCCCTAGCAGCAAGCCGTGTTTATTTGTGACACACACCATTTCCTGTGTTTTTTTCCCCCCCCTTTACTGTTTCCCTCGTTAAAGGTAGGCGGAGGTTTGCTGCTACTGTTTTAATTAGAGCAGCAGAAGCTCTGTGTGTGTGTGTGTGTGTGTGTGGCAAGCTAGCGCACACTCACATCTCCAAGGGGGGTGTATGATTTGGAGCTTCCTGCTTGTGTGTCAGTGAGGGGAGTGTGTGTTTTGTCTGTGAGTTTGTGCATGTGTTTTGAGTGTGTGTGTGTATCAGGTCTGGCCCATGCCTTCCCACTTCCCCCCAGCTCCCCCGCAGACCACCACCACATCCTATGTTTGTACAGACAGCACCGGCCAGGAGCGCTCCGCTTGCTGAGCGCAAACGACCACACACACAAACACACACACACTGCAGATGTACAAGGACAGAAATAAGCATGCACAAATGAAATGTACACCAAGAGTATCCCTTTGAATTCTCCGGCAAGACAAATGTCATGTGTTGTGCTGTTATTGTTACTGCTTAACTGTGTGTCGTTTCTGTGTGTTTGTCCTACAGATCATTCAACAGGTGGACTTCAACAAGAAGCCAGGCCGCATGAGTGCCAAACCCATCAACTTTGCAGTGATTCTGAAACTCAGCAATACCAACCTTCAGGAGAAGGCTTATAAGGTGATGACACATTGGCTAAGCAGCCGTACTAAACATGAATACCTCCAGTATGGTGGGAAGGGAAGACCATAGAATAAGCTATCTTAGCACGCTGGCTAAAAATAAACTAGAAGAAGCCCGAAGCGGGTGTCTGCTGCTAGCATAGCATGGTGCATGCTAATGAATAGGTAACCACAGGTGAGGTTAACGGCTGAGTGGTACTGTTAGTCAACATGTTCTTACCTAATTGGATTGGACTGATTAGACTAGAGTTATTTACAGGGTGCAGTGTCAGCTTCCTCTGGTCCTAAGCAGTCTTTTCGAGAAGGCACACACAAGGGTCACCCATTTCTACTGCTGTCAATAACCATGATCACACTTGTGTAAGACAAGAGCCTTAATTCAAGTCCATGGCGGAGGTCCAAGTCAATATATATGAACACTTCACTGCCGGTGTGTGTGCGTATGTGTGTGCAGGCATAAGGGGATTGAGGGCAGTGCAGTAATCCCTAGTCAAGGCTCTAACACTGGCGTAAGTTTCCACGGTGGCGTCGCTGCCAAGAGGATTGCCACACGGCCCTCTGGGATTATCCCTCGCTGTCCGCCCGTCAGGACCCCGTTCACCTAGTTGCCCCCAGCAACACACGCCATCTGTGTGTTGATTTTAACTCCAGGCCCAGACCATTTTGCCGGTATTGTATGTTATCAGTGTTTTATTGTATTGGAAGTGCCAGTGAAATGCGGTAATATATAAAAATAAACTAACAAGATAACAACAGTTGTGTATTGATGCAGTCCGTGCTGTATTGGTGAGCCTATGGAAGGTAAAGGAGGCACGGTGTCTGTGAGGTGTCAGGAGGCCTGGTTGGGGGCCTGCCCAGGTGACGACTGCAAGCTAATCTGGTGTTACTGCTAATCCACGCTGCAGTGACGGAGGTCGTGCGCACACACGAGTAGCTGTCATCTGTAATGTGTGTGTGTGTGTGTTTGAGAGAGAGACTTGCATGTGTTTTTGTGTGTTCCTCACCTAATCCCTCAGTTAATTGGCACAAGCAGTCACGTGACTCGTCGGCTACGGTCAGCGCTCTTCTACGTGGTGACGGAAATCCCCCAGGTTTCCTCATGCCCCAGACTGAGGGAGGGTGCGAGAGATGGAGGCGGGGCCTGTCTCCCCTGTGTTCCCAGTCTGAAGGAGGGTGCGAGAGATGGAGGCGTGGCCTGTCTCCCCAGTGTTCCCAGTCTGAAGGAGGGTGTGAGAGATGGAGGCGGGGCCTGTCTCCCCAGTGTTCCCAGTGTGAAGGAGGGTGTGAGAGATGGAGGCGGGGCCTGTCTCCCCAGTGTTCCCAGTGTGAAGGAGGGTGTGAGAGATGGAGGCGGGGCCTGTCTCCCCAGTGTTCCCAGTCTGAAGGTGCTTGTGTTTTTCAGGACGGCCTGATCGATCAGCTGTATGACCTGATTCTGGAGTACTTCCACTCCCAGGCCTGCTCCATTGGCTTCCCTGAGCTGGCCCTGCCCACCATCATCCAGGTAACCAATCAGCAGCCAGCCCATCTCCTCCTCTCATCGTCTCCTCTTCTGCTTTGATTCAACCTCTACCATCAATTATTAGGAATGTAAATATGGTCAGTATGCATTAGGTCAACGGACAGACCCATGTACATAAAAACTCACACAAAAACACTAGTCTTTGTAGTTAGTATGTTGAGAGATGTAATGTTTGGTGTATAGACTGCGAAAAGCCAAGGGACAGGTGGGGTTTGACAGCTCGCCCAGAAGTTGCCCTGCCAACCCCAGTTCAACCCTCACCAAGACATTCTGAATTCCAAAATGACAGACTTTAATAACCTGGGAGCAGAGGGAAGGTGTGGTCGTACCACCCGTAAGGGTTCCATGCGCTCGCCGGTGTTTAGATTGCCCCGGCGACCAAAGGACACACTTCCTGTCAGACCTGAGCGTTTGAGGGCGGCGGAGCTAGCCCTCCTCAGAGCAGCCTGGCCTTGCTGCCCCTCCTCCTCCTGAGACACACACACACACACACACACACACACACACACACATTTAGAATACTGGTCACACACTCTGTAGGGGGAGAAACTCACTAGACTGCATGATTATTTACACTGGTTCCCCTTCCCCCTTCTCTCTCTCGCTCGTCTCTCTCGCTTGTGTCTCTCTCCCTCTTTTCCTCCCTCTCTCTCACCCTCTCCACCACCTCTCCCTGCCCTCCACAGCTGAAAGCGTTCCTGAAGGAATGCAAAGTGGCCAATTACTGCAAGCCAGTCCGCCAGCTGCTGGAGAAGGTACAGGAGAACTGCAGCCACATCACAGGGCGGAGACAGAAGGCCTCCTTCGGAGTGGCCCACGCCACCGCCGTGGTGAGTGTGTGTGCGTGTGTTTTTGTGTGTTGGACGGGGAGGTGGCGGGGTTGGGAAGGTACGTGAGCTGTGTCTCTCGATTACGCCATCTTTGCATCTGTTCCAGAGCCCTCATTTGACTTTAAACACACATATTTCCCATGTACTGCCTTCTGCCACCTATCGCAATCCAAGCACAGATATGTTTGTAATCCAAGATAGTGACTCATATTCATGATTTCTGTGGCCTAATCTAACCAGTAGTAGAGCCAGCTGTGAGAAGATGTAAGCCCTGCTTGTCACT
>NC_085021.1:18483025-18500525 GCF_963692335.1 Osmerus eperlanus
TTTTTAGCTCTCCCAGACCAGCCAGCGTCCTGGCCTTCCCTCTTTCCTCTGCTCCCTCCTCCAGTCCTCTACTTCTCTGCTCCTCTCTTTCAGCCGTTAGATGGCCAGACTTTACTCTGATGCCTTGAGACCTGGCTGCCGTCTGCCTAGCCAAAGAAATGTCTAAGCATGATCTCACACACACACACATGCACACTTATTAAACTGACCCACGCACACACATAACTTGGGTGGAACTCAGGCTCTGCATCTTGTTTGCTTACCCAACACACACATGTGCGCGCACACACACACACACACACACAGTCGGCCGTCTCGTGGAGGAGTTGTGCAGCAGTCTGCTCAGAGGGCTGTCTGCTATCTCCATTTGCTATATTTAGTCAGAGAGGGGAAGATGTCTGAAATTGGGCCCCGGTATTGCGTCATGGCTGTTTGTGCCCGCCCGAGCGCTAATGTATTTTCAGCTCCATCGCTGGAGGTAATGGGAACCAGTGACATCTGAGGGTACCTGCCCAGGAACATCTGAGATGAAGCTTGTGGAACACACTAACATCAGTGTCATTACTCTCTCTATCGCTCTCTCTGGTGGGGTGAGGGCTGGGGAGTGTCGAGGGGTTGGTGTGATAAGCTGCCGGTGGGTGGCACATGCATTGTGAGTTGTGATGGAAAAAACGGGTTGGTAATTAGTTTCTTCTCCGCTCTCTCTCTCGCTCTCTCTCTCTCTCTCTCTCCCCCCCCCCCCCCCCCCCCACCCAGGCAAAAAGAAAAACCTGGATTCGGACGACGACGATCTGGAGGATCTGTCTGACCTGAGTGATGACGAGGGCGTGGGTGCGGACCAAGATGGCGCCTCAGGTGAGGAAATGGAGCCGTGTTTTACAAGAGTCACAGCCCCGTGCTCCCTGAAGCGAGGGCACCTACCATGTGAATCTGTTGTTGACGTGGTTCCCTCTTCCAGATGCTGCTGATGGTGAGGAGGAGGATGATGATGATGAGGAGGGTCAGGCCTCCAAGGCTCCCAAGCAGCTGTCCAGCAAGGCCCTGATGGAGCTGGCGGAGGGAGAGGAGGACCTGGTGGAGGACCTGCAGCTGTCTGACCAGGAGGACTGAGCACACACACACATATGTGCGCCTCGCATTTCTTTTCTCGACCATTTCGTTTAATTTCAATCTTGTACGTGTCAGTTATTGTACAGTGCAACCATGTACAAAGTATAAACCAGTTTCAACCCACTTCTGTATGTTTTTGCTATTCTATTTGCAATCACTGATATATTGCTTATTGAATATTTGAGGTCTTTTGACAGAACAGTGTTCTGAGAGGGTTCTAGAGTGGACTAGGATGTGCTGTACAGGTCTGTGCCGTGCTGTGCAGGGTGGGAGGGGGTCTAGGGGGTGGGGGGGGGTCTAGGGGGTGGGGGGGCGGTGCGCTCCAGGACAGAGGTAGTGTGCCAGGCTGTTAGGGTGGTGTCTGATGCTGTGCCAGTCCTCTAAGCCCAGGTGGTAGAGAAGCAACACAGCCTGGCCTGTTTCCGTGCCAACAACATCCCACCAACCTCCATTTCGCTCAGTTCGCTTTGCTTCCACCTTCCCTATCTTATTTCTTTCTCTCATCTTGTGGAACAGCAGTATAGCACTAATTATCAAGGTGAATCATTTTTGCCGAATTCACTTACCGGGAAATATTTCTGGTTGTAAGAAGATTTGAATAAAGATACTGAACGACATTGATATATGCCAATGACGGGGAGTTCTTACAATACATGTTTGATGGGGAGCATGCGCAGTGCCGGCGTGAGAGTGTGGAGCACCTTGTGCAGTGGAGGAGTTACGCAGGACAGGGGGAGGCCTCTGGGGAGATGTCAGGTTTTGGGAAAAACATCAAGGTAGCTCGGTTTGAGAAAAGAGGAATTTTTCCAGGTGTCCACATTTGGTTGGCCGGCTGTGTTTGTGAGAGAGAGAGGGGCGGGTCAGGTTTATCCCCACAGGCAGGGAGGCCTTGGCCTGCGGCTGAACCTCACACTCTGACAGCTGGTGTTGACCTGAACCATGCCCCCGGGGGTCTCCTACCCTACACACACACACGCACCGTCAGGGGAGAGAGAGCAGGGCGGTGGATATTCCTGATCACTGCTGCAGACACACAGCACACAGGACCCACACAAACACAGTAAGACAGGGTTCCCGCGGGGTCTTGAAAAAGTCTAAAATTCTGAACTTTAAATTTAAGGCCTTAAAACGTCTTAAAAACGTCCAGAATTTCATCCAAGGTCTTAAATTTAATTTAGTCAGGTCTAAACATTGTTTTACCCTCGTTAATTTCCAGAAACGCTGGCTGCAGTAAGTTATTACAAAGTAGCAAAAAAAGTATTGTGTCGCATCCTACAAAGCGGAGCTCTAGAATTCTAACCAAACTAAAGAGAATCTTCCTGAGATTAACAAGCGTTAGGCGGACAGGAGAGAGACGATATTTATGAAACTATGTGAAGTCCCACATCTCACATGACCACAATGTAACTTTTAAGTTAATATAAACAATTTAAACTTGGGATTTGAACCCAGGCTGTTGCGGTACTGCACTAGCATGTCTGAAAGAGCATGCACACTAACCCAGTGAGTTAACAGGGAGCCCTGCTTTCTTCTGGTTTTCTGACACCCCAACTCTGCAGGTTGTTACAACTAGATAGTTCAATGTCAAATTTTAAGTGGAGATTGTTATGGTCCTTGATAGCTCAATGGTGAAGGATGTGGGCATGCTGTGTGAGGGGTCTTGTGTTAAAATCTGGCTGAAGGATTTTCTTACAGCTCAATTTTTGTTCTTGGACTTATAAATAAAACTCAACTTATAAATAAAACTGATAAAAGGTACATATATTTTTAGACTCTTGGTTGAGCCTTTCCTGGTGGGACAGTTGGGTACCTGGAAAGACAGTTGGGAGAGGGGATCTGGACAGTCGGGGAGTGCACTGCGGTTACAGGGATCTGGGCCCACGGATGTGTTTGGCACTACGCTCTGTGCTGGTGACAACGCAACAACCCAGGTTGTTGTGGTGTCGGCCCTTGTACTCAACCCACTACACCACGGGGTCCCCGTTCTATATACTTTAAATAACATTTATATTACTTATCTGATATCATTTAAATGAATTATCAATTGGTTTGAGTGAGATTCCAACCAGGGATACCGTGTTTGGCAGTTGATCAATTTCAATTTTGATTTTTTCAGAATTTCTTTGATTTGAATATTTTTTGGGTAATGCGTCGTGTAGGTCTTAAATTTCAATCTTTATGGTCTTAAAATGTCTTAAAAGGTCTTAAATTTGACTTACAGAAAGCTGCTGGTACCCTGGTAAGAAGAAAAAAAAATGATTCTCAAGGATTTATTTCACCAACTGGTGAATAGAAAAATAGGATGAGGACCAAACATGAATGGGAAATCTAAACCATTTTTATTCATTGCTTACAACATAGTTAAAAAAAAATCCATAAATTCAAAGATTTGCATTTAAGAGCTTTGTGCCTTTCCTTTCCCTGCAACAAAGAGAAAATAAAGAAAAAGGTTCTTTGGGATCCATACATACTGTATCATAATCTGTCTAACTACATCAAAAGTCCTATAAATACTATTTTTCCTCATTTATATGCTGAAGTAGCATTCAAGATCGGGATGTCCTTAATTTTACAATCGTCAAACAGAAAATGTTAACAAAAGTACCAACAAAGTTAGCATGTCAATTTTTGTTCAGTCAACAGAAGATTTTACTCGTGCATCTACAAAAAAAAAAGTACCACGTACATAACCTTCGGGATATTTTCATCTTAAAACGTGATTCTGTACAATTCTTTCTGTTTTCGGCAGCCACAGTAGTCACCACGATCATTTCAAAAGACGTTAGTCCGACGAGCCAAAGCCATGGATCTTTCACTGTAGTTTGAGCACATGATCAACCTTACAACCAGCCCAGTACAACATCAAACATGAGGTGTGGTATCGGTGTCACCTTAAAAAGAGCCCCCTTTTAACTAACACTCCCTCCATTTGAAGTACCAGACCAGTCCCCCCAACCCCCCCAAATGTACCGAACACTTGACCAGTCATGTCGTCCTACAATGTAAAAACCACTTGTAACCAGAAACAACATTAAATATCGTTCCAATTCCACTCATCCACTCATCTTTGGTATTGGACAGTGGAATGCATAGTTGCAATAACGAGAGAGTTAGAAGTTCCTGTTGAGCCATATGCTTCTGCTCCAGCTGTGATGTACGGCTCCTCTGAGCCCCAGGAGCTGCAGAGCCTGCGAGGGAGAAGAAGATGGAGGAGAGAGAAGAAGAGGAATAGGAAAGAGGGAAGAGGCGTTCCTTTTAAAGTGGTGGGCGCCACAGAGTGTGTAGGGGAGCAGACAGAAAGACAGACGGGGAGAGTGAGAGAGAGGGCTTCCTCCAGTCCAGGAAGGAAGGGTTTCCGCTAGCGTCTGTCTGTCTGACTCAAAAGAATGTCGTGTTTGTGGGGCTTCGCTCCTTTTTTTTTTTTTTTTTTGGCAAGCTGTCTAAGACCAGCTGTCTGCTTTCTCTCTCTCTCCCGTTGTCTCTCTCTCTCTCTCCCGTTGTCTCTCTCTCTCTCTCCCGTTGTCTCTCTCTCTCTCTCTCTCTCCCGTTGTCTATCTCTCTCTCTCCCGTTGTCTCTCTCCCTCCTACCCAGTTTCACCGTCTTTGGATTCTGCTCAGCCAGAAAATGCTGCAGAGCTGGAGGTTGATTGCGATGCATGATTCTGTCCATTTTGTCATTTTTCCTGTCTTTTAGTTTGTTCCTCAAAACGTCTATTCAGCCTCAGCGTATAGTTCTGGAGGGGTGAAGTTCAGAGAGGAGATTCCACTCAAGAGTTTATAAGGGCGGAGGTTGTTCCCCACCTCCCCCTGCCCCCCTCTCGAGGGGGCAACCGGCCCCCGTCTATCCTACGAGGGGGTCTTGGCCTCGTAGCCTGCTGAAGCAGAGACATTGCCATTCTCCTGCTTGGGGGAGGAGCGTGAAGAAGGGGCGGGGCCGCTGTAGGGGGAGGAGCTGCTGCTGGCAGAGGCGGGCCGGTGGGCGAGGGGGGTCTCTGACGGCAGGGGGTCCCTGTCCGGGGGGCGCAGGGCAGATGGTGGCAGGGGGAGTGCCAGCGGGAAGCTGGTCATGTAGAAGATCCTGCCAACTCGCCTCGCCACCTGAGGAGACCAGAGCACATGGCACGCTTAGAGCCAATCACAGAACAGAGACTTGTAACGCAACGTAGCAACAAGGAAGTGATGCTCGGCCGGAGAGGAGAGGGAGAAGAGCAAGTCTACAGACTGACCAGGGACCTCGGTAACAGGCAGGGACAGAGGACTACTAAAGCTACTCTACTGAGAACAGATCGAGCTACCAACACGCACAACAGGAATTGCACACACACACCGTGTTCGCTACACACACAAGCACGCACTAACGAGCACACACATGTCCCGACGCGAGCACACGTCACACACTGAGGGCCAGGCGTGTGTGTGTCCCTCTGTCGGTGTGTACCTGGGAGCGGATCTTGAGGGCAGGCCCCAGCTTCAGTCCCAGGGTGTTGAGCAGGTGCTCCTCTGTGAGCAGGGGCAGGGTCTCTCCATCAATGGCCTGCTCCCGGAACACCTGGGAGACGACACAGCCACTTCAGCCACGCGCTGGGACTTACACACACACACACACTGACTCTCGAAACACACACACACTATCTCTCGAAACACACACTATCACACTCACATTTATACGCATACAGCAAAACAGGCACGTTCATGCAGCCAACAAACTCTTACACACCTTCATACATACATACACGCACACACACACACCATCTGACCTGCTCTACTTTCATTGATTTGACGGGAACCTTTTGTGTGTGAGAGATGAGATAAGAAAAGTGCTGTTGTAAAAATAAAAAAAGAGTTGGGGTATCTATGCACAGAAGCTGTGGTGGATATACTCTGTTTCCTAAGCCACTCTGTAGACCGTTCTCTCCCTCTTCCCCTCTCCTCTCTCTTTCTATCTCTCTCTCTGTTCCCCTCTCCTCTCTCTCTCTCTCTCTTCCCCTCCCCCATCTCTCTGTTCCTCACCTGTGTGTACTCAGCGCATCCAGCCAGGCTGCCAACGAAACCACACACCTCCTCCACGCTCCACTTGCTGATGTCCTCCACCGGGGGCGCCGTAGACGAGTCCTCTCCATCCAGGAACAGGCCTCCCATAGAGCCTGCTGCTGAGGCCAGAGAGGAACAGGGGGGGGGGGGTTTCAATCACCAGGGGAAACAACGGAATCACATCCGAAAGTCACAGAAAGAGAGCCTGTTCTTCTTCTGTGGTATTCAAACTAAAAGGACGAGGCTACAAAGAGAGGCCCAGTGCCCAGAGCCTGTCCCGGTTGTTCAGTCAGTCGCTGTTTCAGTCAACCAGTCACACAAGCTTTGTCACGTGAATGAGCATGTCGTATTTTGTCGTGCCGATAAAGCTTCTTGAAATTGAACGAAGGACGGTGCGCCTGTCAAGACCTCCAGGCCCCCCTCCCGTTCTCCCCCTCCTTCTCTATCTCGCTCTCCCTCCCTCTCCCGTTCTTCCCCCTCCTTCTCTATCTCTCTCTCTCCTTGTGGCTGAGGTGGGGAGGGTGAGAACCCAGAGCGGGGAGGGGGGCACGGGGTCAGAGGGGGCCCCTCACTGTGGGGGGATGGTGTGGTGGGTGGGTCCCCACTGAAGGACGCAGAGAGAGTGACGCTAATGGCTTTCATATGCCTGCCCTGGGCCCCGTGTGTGTGTGTGTGTCTAGGCCCCCTCTGTGAAACAAGTTGGTTCTGCCTTAGCTTCCTCAAGCAGTTTCTGTCTGCATTTTTCAAACGGTCAAATTTCTCTTTTTAATGTCTGTCGTTAACCACAAACAACTGGAACTACGTTTTTAATTAGCCAACAGAATTGTTCCATTGTGGACATTTCATCCAATTACCACTTGTGAGCCTGACAGTGTACAAGGGAGTCGGTGTGATATCCTATCACAAAGTGAATTTGCTTATGTTTCTACAGTGCGTCAAAGGATTGTGATTCCTAGCCTCTGTGTGTGGTGCTCACCAGTGTGGAAGTAGGGGTTGGCGTAGGGGAATCCGAAGGGCAGTGTCTGGCCGTGGAGAGCGGGCAGATGGGGCAAGGCTCCAGGTGGCAGGTGGTACTTGACATCACTCTTGCCCAGGCCCGGGGTGAAGATGTGATGACTGGGCGACTCTGCCCCCACCGAGCTACAGGGGGCGCTGAGTCGCCCCGAGCCCTCGCCGGCCTCCTTCGCACCCTCACACGCACCTTTGCCCCCGGCCTCTTTCCCTGGGCAGCCGTCTCTGTCCCTGTGGAGTCTGTCGCTAGCCTTGGCACCCGAGCCCTCGTGCCTCTCCTCTCCCGCCTCCGTCTCACTATCAGAGTCCTTCATCTCCTCATCCTGCCCCTCCGTGTCGCCTTCCCTCTCTCGCCCTTCTCCGAGACTCCCTCTGTGGTCCGCGGCTTGGTGGGCCCCGCTGCAGAGCTGCGTCTGGGGACCCTTGCGGTTGCCCTTCCTGGAGCTGGGCCCGGACGCGGAGCTCTGTTCCTGGGAGTCTTTGGGCGTGGCGGCCCTCGGCGTGGCCTGGTGGTTGAGGGCCAGCAGGGGCGCGTTGCTGCCGTGGCGGAGCACCAGCATGGCGTTGGAGCGTCGGCTGAGTTCCTCGCGGAGGGGGTGTCCCTCGGGGATGTCGTGGAGGGAGCGCAGGGCGGGGTGGTCCGGGGGGATTCCGGGGGGAAGGCCAGCCAGGGAGTCGGAGCCCAGGAGCCGCTGCTGTTGCTGCCTGTGGAGGTTCTCCAGCTCCTTGTGTCTCAGCAGCTCAGCGGACATCTCCAGCCGAGCCAGGTTCTGCTTCCTCAGCATCTCCTGCTGCCGGGCAAACATCTCAGCCTGGGCGGGCTGCAGGAAGCCGTAGCCTGGAGGAGACAACAACACACTGTTAGCTAATGAGCTGACATCAGCGGACACATTGAATCCTGGTTAGCCTGCTAGTATTAGGGTGCTAGCATGCGTGTGGCTAGAAGAGATGGCAAAAATACACACATCCTTCACTCAAGTAGAAGTACAGATATTTGTGTAAAACATGTATGGAGTGAAAGTAAAAAGTTGTCAGAAAAATTAATTGTGAAGTACATATACCAGAAAAATCTACTTAAGTAAATACTTTGTGACTTCCCATCTCTGGTGGCTAGCATGCTAGCTTTAACTTTCAGACTCACCAGGAGCTTGGCAAAGGGCGGAGGGCATGCCCAGAAAGGGTGGCCTCAGGTGGGGTCCCAGGGCTATGTGGGGGGCGTTCTGAGGAGACAGCAGAGGTGGAGGGTGGGACATCTCCCTGAGAAAACATCAAGAAAACACACGACATTTTAGCCTGGAAAACGATGACAGTTGAAGCTGGTTAAGAGCAAAGGCACAGGGCGAGCCTTCAGAAGCATAGGTCTCCTAGCTTCAGCTTCAGTACGGCTGATGTGTGTGTTGGTGTGTGTGTGTGAGGTGTGTGTTGGTGTGTGTGTGTGAGGTGTGTGTTGGTGTGTGTGTGTGAGGTGTGTGTTGGTGTGTGTGTGAGCTGATCTATTCTTATCAGGCTCTTGAGGCTCACGTATGCCCGCTGCCTCATCAGTCCTGTCACGCTGCTATGCCGCTGGCCATGTTTGTACCCTGGGCTTCACACACACACACACACACACATGCACACACGCTAATACAGACTGTACACCATGGACACACACCCTCTCTCTCTCTCACGCAAGCTGGGCTCTATACACACACATACCGCCGTAATGAGGGCTGAATGCACAATGCGAGTGTGTCATGCTACGACAGCTGGGGAGGCCCCCGCCTCTCCACCGGGGCCACGGACTGAAGGACCTTCTAATTAACACTCATCCTCCTCTGCTCTCTCCTTTTTCCCGCCCCTTTTCCCTCTCTCTCCCCCCCCCCCCCCTCTCTGGGCCATATTGAACCAGTTAAAAGGCGGCGTGTCTTGCTACCCCGGCTTATGAAAAGGTCCTCTCCATTATGTCCTTCTTCTTTTGTCCTCCCTCCCTCCCCCCTCTCTCTCGTTCAGGGTGAAGAAAAGCCCCTCATGCATCTCTGCCTTTCTCTCTGCTCTGCCTGCCTCCCCAAAGGAACAGAGCAGACAAGAGGATTTGCAGAAGAGAGGAAAGGAGATGTTGTTTTAGAAAAAGAGAGAGTGCGAGTGAAGTTTTTGTCGTGGTGTATACGTATGTGTTACTGTGTGTGTGTGTTACTGTGTATGTGTGTGTGTGTTACTGTCTACGTGCGTGTTACTGTGCGTGTGTGTGTTACTGTGTGTGTGAGAGACAATGTGGAAGTGGGCTTTGGGAGTGTGTGGCAACCTGCGCTGACTGTCTATCTGTCCTATTAAAAGAGTTTACAACCCTCCCTGCACGCACACAGTACCACACACACACACACACACATCTTTCCAGATCACACCAATCACACATTGGCAATCCATGTGTGAAGGCCACGAACCTGCAGAGCAGAGACGCGTGAAGGGAGAACAGGACGGCCCCAACAACAAAAACAAACGGTCACTGGCAGCCTCAGTCGTTGTTGGGTAACCCACGTGTTCACAGTAACTAGCGCCTGCATGTCTCTAACAAACCGAAAGCAATGGAGAAAAGGAGGGAGAAAAAGAGAGAGAAGAAAGATAGAGATGGAGGACAGGGGTGGGCCGGGGGGGGGGTACGCACACACAGAGAGCCAACGGGGGAGGTGACGGGGAGGGGGTGTCGAGGGGGGGGTGAAAACCATTCATCGATCGGAACCGCCGCTGAAATGTTAATGCTAATCGTATAACCGCTCTCTCCGGCGGTGCCTCGCACTCCGGTGGCAGCTCCAATTAATCTTGGGGAAGGGCTGCGGCGCGTGACCCCGGGGCCGGCTAGCCGGGGCCCGCCGCTGCTTATGTAATTACACCGCCCAGTGTGTAATCACCTGGCCTAATCCCTCAGGGCTAGCAATTAGCCTGGGCCCCGCCGCCGCCGCCGCTGTGCACAACCGCTACGCTAGCTAGGCTCCGGAACGCCAACCCAACCTACCTCCAGCCCTCCCACCCCCCTCTCCCCTGCCCAAGCCCTGGCCGCCTAGCCTAGCGTTACTGTTAGCCCGCAGATGAATAACGGTCAATTAAAGCTGCATGACTGGGGCCGGCAGGCGTCCGCCCCACCATAATTAGGCCTAATCACGGGGAGGGAAGGAGAGAGATGGAAGGATGGAGGGGAGGGAGGGAGGGGAGGCAGGGGACAGAGGGAGGGAGGAGGGAGGGGAGAGAGGGAGCCAGACGCGCTCTCTCTCTCCTTTTATAGGAAGCAATTTGGTGGAGGGGGGGGGGGGGGCGGAATCAGCCATTAACCGGTTTGCCCTGGGCTCTGTATGTGCGTGTTTTTTGGTGTGTGTGTATTTGTATGTGTGTATGAAGAGTATAGCAAAGAATGTAACAATGCTCATAATACACATAGTACAGAAAATATATCTATTTTATCTATATCTATCTAATATATCTACGTCAAAATTTTTCCTTCCTCTCTCCTCTTTCTCTCTCCCTGTCCTTTCTCTCTCCTCTCCCTTTTTCTTCCCTTTTCCTCTCCCATTTCTCTCTCTCTGTCCTCTCCTCTCTCTCTCCTCTCCCCTCTCTCTCCGTCAGTCTCCCTTATCTCTCTCTCTCTCTCCCCAATGAGGCTAGAGGCTCCTGGGGAATTCACTCGTGCGTGTCGACCTGTCAGAGTGGCGACAGCAGCCCTTTCCCACAGCGGGGTTGTGTGTGTGTGTGCATCCACTGTCACACACACACACGTGCGCCCACACACACACACACACACAGCCCCTTCCCACAGCGGGGCCGTGTGTGTAGCGTGGACGCATGCGCGCCCACACACACACACACATACACGCACACACTCTCTCTCCCTCCACCAGTGTGTATCCGTTCACGTATGTGCTCTGCATATTTTTCCTAAATAAGCACGTGTCTTTTCATGCATGTGTGTGTGAGCACTCATGTGAGTGCGCGTGCGAGAGTGTGTGTGTGCGCGCGCGCGTGTGTGTGTGACAGGGCTGCTCTTAATGACAGGAGCGTGGGGGGATTAGGAGCGCCGTGCAGCCGCCTTCGGCTCCCACTCCACGGGAACACATTTACACAGGAAGCTCATTAAAATGGATGAGGCTCCCTCTCTCTCTCTCTCTTTCTCCCTCCCTCTCCCTCTCTCTCTCTCCCTCTCTCTCTCTCCCTTCCTCTCTCTCTCTCTCTCCCTCTCTCTCTCTCTCTCTCTCTCTCTCTCTCTCTCGCTGCTTCCCACTTTCTCTCCGTCCACTGCTCCCTCCATCTCTCCCGTGCCAATCTTTCAGTGACCCTCGTCCCTCTCTCCCCCTCTGGTTCTCTCCATTTCTTACCGTCCTCATCGTTCTCTCCTCGCCCTCGCCTACTCTCTCTCTTTCTCATCTCTCACTTCTATGTCCCCTCCTTGCTCCTTCCTTTACATCCTCGCTCAACTGTTCCCAGTCTCCTCCACTCAATCTCTCCCCCGGCCTCCATCCATCTCCTATATTCTCAGTAGGATTTGCCTTGCAGATGCTGCTGGAGAGGAGTGGCATTTCAGGCCAGACAAATGGAGAGGCAGGTTCTAAGACCATCGACCCTCCTAATGATTTGTTTTTAACAATGGGCTCTAATGGGCCTCGGATAATCAATAATGGAGAGTCGATGGAAAGGTGAGCTGGGGAGACGGCTTCTCTCTCTCTCTCTCACCCCCCCACCCACCCCCCCCCTCCCCCTGGTTCTCCCTCTCTAACATGGTGGGGGGTGTTTTATGTGGGGCTAGGGCCGCCCACACAGCCTGTGTCCTTTAACAATGTCAATGAAAAAAATGTGACCTGGCCAGCAACAAGACACACGCACACACACCATGCAGCATATACACACACACACGCACACACACACACATGTAAGCACCCACACAACCTGTGGAAGCAGCAGAGAGGGAAGGACCATTCAACATTTTCTAAGTTAATCCCTCTATTTCAGTTGAGTAGCGATAGAAAGGGTTAAAGAGATGAGAGAGGGAGGGAGGGCGGGAGAGGGGGATGGAAGGAGGGAGGGCGATAGAAAAGCGTGCAGGCCTAGTTAACTTCCTCCGGTCCTGTGTGGCTAATTACTCTCTATGCAGCCAGAGAGCCGCCTTGGCTCACTGACCACATTCACACTGCACTACTGGGCTGCCACGCACACACACACATGCCACAAACACACACAAGTGTTAGTTAGCAATATATACACATTTAGGGCCCACACACACATGTCTACAACCCTGTTCATCACTAACACACACACACACACACGCCCCCGCACCCTCCCCTGGCTGCCCCATGCAGAGCTGGGCCGCTCTGCTTCCTGCCTGCCCCCCACACCCTCCCCACCCCCCACCCCCACCCCCACCCCCCATAGCCCTCCAACACACACACACACTAAAACACACACACACACACTAAAACACTCAAACACACACTCACACACACACACACACTCACACACACTCACTCACACAAACACACTCACACACTAACACACACACACACACACACTCACACACGCACGCACGCACACACACACACATCTCCCCTGCCGCCGCCCCGCCGGCCCATTATCGATCCCCCGCCTCTCCCCGCGCCACATAAATAATCGACAAGCAATTACCCGCCCACTCCCGCTGCCCCTGGCTTTGTTTGGGAGGCGCAGAGGCCAGCGCTGGGGGGAGGGAGGGGGGAGGAAGGGGGAGGTAGAGGGGATGGAGAGGGGGAGGGAGCAGGCGGGCTGCTCTGAAGCATGAGTTTGGATAGAAGCAGGGTTCTGATGCAGGCACACACACACACACCGTACGCAGTTAAATACTGCCTGACAAAATCAGATCCAACTGAAGGAAAGGCAGGAGGTATGGAGGGAGGAAGTGAAAGAGGGAGCCAGGGATGGAGGGAGGGGAAGGATTCCACGGAGGGAATGAAAACTGGCATAGCCTATTAACTCCATATTCTTTCATTCCCTCTCCCTCTTTTTTCAACTTCCTCCATTTTTTCCTCTCCTCTCCTCCTTTAGTGCATAATTCAGTTGTTGTTTTTTTGCCCTCTTTATGCAGTCTTGGTCACACACACGCACACACGCACGCACACACACCTCTCATGCAGTATGTATTAGGGGAAGATGTACAGGCTTCATTATTGATGGTGAATATGTGCTGTTATTGCAGGCCGGTGGTGGTTCTGGTCTACAGCAGCTCTACCTGGGAGACCAAGACTCTGGCTCGTGGTCAGAGTCCGCCGCTCTCCAGGTCACTGCATGTGTGCGGATATCTGCAACTGTGCGTGTATGTGTCGATTCTTTGTGTATGTTTGCAGGCGCGTGTGTGTGCTTGCAGGCGTGTGTGCGTGTGTGCTTGCAGGTGTGTGTTTGTGCATGTGTGTGTGTCCTACCTGTCGGTGTAGTGGGCGTCGCGGTGCTGAGGCAGGCCCTGCTTGCGTCTCTGGCTGGAGGAGCTTCCTGCTGAGGGGAGGTGGGCCTCCAGGCCCCCGCTGTTCCTCACCGCCGCAGCCAGCGCCTCCTGGCGCACACGCAACAGATCTGGGGGGGGGGGGGGGGAGGGGGCGGCGGAGAGAGAGAGAGAGAGGAAGTGTGAGGGAGAGAGATAGAAAATGGGGGGTTGGAGAGAGCGAGTGAAGAAGTGAGAGAGAGGGGGGGGAGAGAGAGAGAGAGAGAGAGAGAGAGAGATAGAGAGAGAGAGAGAGAGAGAGAGAGAGAGAGAGAGAGAGAGAGAGAGAGAGAGAGAGGGAGAGAGAGAGAGAGAGTACACAGAAAGGAGAGCGGCGGGGAGGACAGATGGAGGAAGGGGGAAGGTAGAAGGAGATAAAAATAATAAAGTTAGCATTCAGTCATTCCGTATCATAAGCTGTTTTCCAGCGCTAATCAGAGAAACGGCAGTTTAGTGTAAAATTCTAAAACGGCTATACCCACAGCCTCCATCTTTTGGCTGTTCCTGCGTCGTATCTTCAGTATGAAATGTAATGCATGGGGAGTTTTTAGGCTTTTGGCTTGAAGTGCAGAAAAAGTCATTTATATGGAAAGGGCTGTGTTTGTGTTTATATCTCTTCAAGTATGCTGATAGCTGGTAAAAAGCACGCTAAGTAGTCTCTGCTCCACTCACATTCAATTCACGTCACCGTTCAAAATAATCAACGCTCATTTGATAATCCTGGCAACCACATCAGAAACACACCAAAACACACACACACGTACACTATTTACCCTCTTCGCTCGGAAACCACCAACATTTAGGAGAGGGATAGAGATGGGGAGAGCACGGGACTGTGCAGCGGCGGAGAGCACAGTGTGGGTAATGGTGCTTCCCAAATGGATAAAACCATCTTTCCTCATAATCCATCTCTTTTTCTCTCTCCCTTTATCCTGTCTCTCGCCCCGCCTCTATCTACTTCACCCCCGTCTCTAGCCTTTAGCCTGACCTCCTGCTCCTCTGCGCGTCCTCTCCATCTTATTTCTCTTTATCTTTTTCTAACTCTCTCTCTCCCCATCTTTATCATGTCTCGCTCTTTTCTCCCTCCCTCCCTCCCTCCCTCCCTCCCTCCCTCCCTCCCTCCCTCCTTCCTTCCTTCCTTCCTTCCTTCCCTCCCTCCCTCCCTCCCTCCCTCCCTCCCTCCCTCTGTTCTCTCTCTCCCTGTGAGGGAACACCTCATCGTTATCAGCCAGGCCCGGCAACACCAGGAGACAGGTCTTCTAATGAGAGGGTGCTAAAGAGAAAGTCCATCCTCAACCCTCTCCACCTCCCTCTCTCTCTTCCGCCTCCCCATCCCTCCCTTTCTATCTCTCTTCTGCCTCCCCCCCTCCCACTATCTCCCCCTGTTTTTTAATTAGACTGATCCCACAGGAGCAGGGGACCATTTCCGCCTCTGGTGAATGTGTGAGTGTGTGTGAGCGTGTGTGAGTGTTTGTGTGAGTGTGTGTGTGTGTGAGCGTGTGTGTGAGTGAATGTGTGAGTGTGTGTGCATGTATGAGTGGGGGTCTGCAAGCGTGGGCGTAATGTGTGTGCATGTCAGCCTGTGTGTGTTGTTTGTCTCTAGGAATGTGCGTGCTGTGTGTCTGTATTAGTGTGTAGCCCATGGCTCTGGATGTGTGTTCAGTGTGTCTGTATTTGTGTGCGTCTGCATAGCCTGTGGCTCTCTATATGTGTGTTCGGTGTATGTGCGTGTTTGTGAGGGTGTGTGTGTGCGTAGCCTGTGGCTCTATATGTGTGTTCAGTGTGTGCGTGTGCGTGCATGTGTGTGCTGGGGCGTTGAGCGGGCGCCTGGGTCGGGGGCGGAGCGACAGATATTAATGCGGCCCAGCTCGGCTGTATCGATCTGTTTGCTGCGCCAGGCCGCAGGGGACTATGCTGGCGGCAGACGGGGGCTGTGCGAGGGGGGGGGGGTAAGAGATAAGGGAGGGAGCGGGGAAACAGGAGCCCTGGAGTGAACACACACACACACATAATGGAGGGGCTTGGGGTGGGGGTCGAGGACACAGACTTCACCTCTATAACTTCCACAGTTTGACAATGGTGCCTCCTACTTCCCTGCACTGTCCCACTCTCACCCCCTCGATTACTAAACTCAGAACTAGCCCCACTCGCTCGCTCTCTCTCTCTCTCTTCCTCCCCTCCTCTCTCTCCATTCCTCCATTATTCTCTTTCATGTGGGTAGAGGAGCGGGGTCACCTGTAGCGCCCCCCCCCTCAAGGGGGGCCGTCCACCACAACTACACAATAGAGCGGGAGAGAGAGAAAGGAGGGGAGGAGGAACAGGAGGGGAACGGAGAGAGAAGGTGAAAGACAGGGGAAAGACAAACAGGCAGATGCAGACACACACACACACTCTACAAATCTACATTGTACTCCTCCACCTCCATCTCCTACCCACTATTTAACCTTTCACTGGCCTCTCTTTCTCTCCAATTGTTTCTCTCTCTCTTCTCTTTTTCCTTTCTCTCATTCGGTCTGTCTCCTCAGTAAACCAGTCTCTGACCACAGTTATTTTGGGAGGTCCCACATTGGCACTCAGACACATCCCTGCTTATCCCTCTTTTGTCCCATCCCATTTTCTGCAGGCATCTTTCCTGGAATTGTGTGTAAATTCCCAGCGTTAAGCTGGGTGTTCCTCTGCGTGAGAAAGCCGCATATTCTCCCAATGTTACTGCTCGGCTCATAGAGGATTCTGGAAGGGCGGGTAAACAAACTGAAGCCAAGGTAGAAAATACACCCCACATGAGTATTGGGGATATTGTCTAACGTACAGCCGTTTACAGTCCCAGAAGTGGGGGTGAAATGACCCAGATGGTGAATATGTTGACACTGGAGCATCATCAAAAGAGAGGAGCAAAAACAAACCCTGCCTACGTGCTCCTCCAACTCCTGGATTCTCTTTTTCTGTCCTTTCATCGTATGGAGGAGGGAGAGAGAAGCCCTTCTGGCCACTTTCAACCCCCTCCGCCTCCCCCCCCCACTCCCCCCCACTCCCCTATATTCCTATATTCTCCCCACTGTTCGTCAGGTCCAGGGAGAGCCCCCCCCCCACACCTTAAGACACACAGACACAACACATTCAGCTCCTCCTTGCCAACCCCACCCCCTCCCACCACCCCTCCCCCCCCCATATACACTTTCATTTTCAGTGCCCTCCACTTCAAACACATGAAAGGATGCTCTGCAGGGACCAGGGCGAAAGGGAGAGCCGAAACAGAGAGAGAGAAAAAAAAAACAGAAAAGGGCTGGGAGGGAGGAGAATGAAAAAGAGAGAATGAAAAAGAGAGCCCTGTGCTCGTCGAGGGAGGGGTGTGAGAGAGACGGGGGTGAGGGGGGGGGGGGAGTGCTGCTGCTGCTGCTGCTGGTGGTGGGTGGGGGGTCACAGGGGCCCATTGGAGCCCAGGTCAATGTCAAGGGGCTCTCACTCGGACGATTCACATCAACTCTACCGTAGACAAAACACCCCTCCCTCCCTCCCTCTGTCCCACCTCTATCCATCCATCCCCTTGGAGGAGGGGTGTGAGAGGGAGGCAGAGGTGGGGTCTCCCCCCTCCAGAGACACTGTGAGTCAAGCTTCCTCCATGCCCCCCTGAACGCTAGCTGGGCTGGGGAACAGTCGACGCACACATCTTTAATGAGAAGATGGAAGGGGATGAGATAATGAAGAAAAGACACGAGGTGGGGGTAGCAGAAGATAGAGACAGAGACAGCAGGAGAGGGGGGCGAGGGACTACTGATAGGGAGTTATATTGCAGTGTACGAGCAGGAAATTGTAGCAAACTATGTTTTTCTGGCCTCAAGCTTGAGGATAAGCAGACAAGTAGATAGATGATGGCCGGTCACC
>NC_085021.1:18508025-18594946 GCF_963692335.1 Osmerus eperlanus
TTTGTCCCGCTGAGGGGAACGAGGGATGCAAACGAGGGATGAAAAGAAAACAGGCCCAAACAGCAGGGGGCTCCAGCCGGCACCTCAATCAACCGACGCCGAGGCGGGCGAGCGAGGGATCAGACGGAGGGAGACTAACGTCTCCTCCTGTCCGCTGTCATCCTTTCTTCCTCTTCCACCTCCTCTCCTCTTTCTCTCGCTCCTGCCTGGGAGCTGATGACAGCTCAGACAGCCAGACTTTTTAATTCCCCCTCTTATTCCGTTAATCTGTCATCTTTATCACTCGGGGTGGGGGAGGGGTTAGAGTAGCTGGGCCAGGGGAGGGAGGTGGCGGGAGGAGGAGGGGTAGACCAGGAGCGTCGGGCCCCCCCGATCAATCTCCACATTACAGCTGACAGAATGGTGCTAATAACTTATTGATCCTTCCCTGTGCGCCGAGGCTCCGGCGGCCCTGAAAGCCCACCATTGATTGGCTTACGGGCAGAGGGATGCGGGGCTGGTGTGTGTGTGGACGGGGGAGTAGAGGGGGGGGGGGGGGGGCTTCCGTTCATACTGAGAGAGGATGCGCTGCCACCGTCACCAGGGCACGCACACAGTCTCCCACGGCGCAGGACAGGAGAGGGAAGAAGGAGAGCAGGAGGAGGGGAGGACGGGAGGAGGGGAAGAGGAGAGGAGGAGATAGAGGAGCAGCAGAGGATAAAGATTAGGTAGAACGATGATTGAGGGGAGAAAATAAAGCTTGAATAACCCGATAATTCACAAAGGAGCAGAGGGATTGTGCATCAGGGAGAGTGTTTGTGTTTGTGTGTTTGTGTCTATGCGTTGGACGCTGTGTGTGTACGAGTGCGTGTAACAAACAGCCATTCCCTTTGGGGCTGGTAATACTCTATATTTAAAAGAAATACTCTCTATTAAATCATGAGAACACACACACACACAATGGTCATGTGCACTAACAAACACACCCCTCCTTCATATATCGCCCCCACCACACACACACAAAAACTCACAAACACTCAAACCCCAACCACACACACCGCCGTCTGACTTTAACTGCCTTTGGGAGTCTGAGCACAGGGAGCGGTGGAGAGGGGGAGGGAGGAAGGGAGGGAGAGAGAGAGAAAAGCGGTCCAAAAACACCTTATCCGCCTGTTAGAGTCTCTGGTCTGACCACAGAGCCACGGTTTACAGTCTCCACAGGCAGCCAGACGCTCAGCCGGCGCCCCTGCTTTCTCCCCTCCCCTCCCCTCCCCTCGCTGCTCTCTCTCCCCCCGTCTCTCCTCACCTCACCTCCCAGAGCCTCAGAGTAGCCAGGGGCCTGGGGGGTAGGGAAGGAGGGAAGAAAGGAGAGGAGATGAGGGAGGATGGTGGGAGGGAAGGAGGGAGGGAGGGAGAGGGGAGCAGGGTGGCGGGGGCAGGGAGGAGGGCGGAGAGGGAGGGTGGGAGGTAGCCCTCCTGTCTATCCCTCAGATTTAATTAACGGCCCACTCCGGCACGGAGACGGCGCAGCAGCCTGCTTCCCGTTCTTCCGACAAACACACACACACACACACACACACACACAAAGCTGGCCGCCGCCACAGTCGCCGTCTGCCCTCCCCTGATACCGGCACCACACTCATTCATCTCTCTCTCTTTCTCTCTCCCCCTCTCTCTCTCTCTCTCTCTCTCTCTCTTTCTCTCTCTCTCCCTCTCTCTCTCTCCCTCTCCCCCTCTCTCCCTCTCTCTCTCTTTCTCTCTCTCTCTCTCTCTCTCTTTCTCCCTCTCTCTCCCTCTCTCCCTCTCTCTCTCCCTCTCTCCCCTCTGTTTTTCTAAAGTTTTCTCGCACAGAATCCCTCAGTTTCTCTCTCTCTTCAGTTTTCCAGCCACATGCCAGCTGTAGAAGTTAAACATGTCGAGTGGAGAGATTTAAATCGAGAGGTTGACACTACTGAACAAACAGAAGGGGATAGAAGCTGAATGCTCGTACTCAGTACCGTCTTATCCTGACCCTAACCTAAACCTAACACAGTCACATACTCTGAATTGTCATGTTAAAATACTAAATACTTTGGCTATGACAGTAAAGTTGCATAGTTCACAAAATCCAACTTCTAGCCCTTGCCCAGCATGAATGACTGTACAACTGCCTGAATGCCATAATTAGAGCTCAACCTCAAACAAGGGGTTTTGTGAAAGGGACTCCAAGATGTCCAACCCATTGGAGTGTCCAGGATTTTCTACGACCTCACAGGTCAGCCAACAGATGTGTTAAGATGGCCCTATGGTCGTATACTCGCCCTAACCTCCCTCACCTCCCTTCACCTCTTCAGACCTGTGTGAGGGTATGTCTCCACCCGTACGTCTCTAATTTCACTGGCAGACAGAATTAGAGCCAGTGGATGATCGGATTGGACTTGTTTACAGACACGGAGCGAGCCGCTTAGCCACGCAGTCAAATCTCCCTTTAAAGCCTCAAACTGACGGATTTTGGGCCTGGCTCCCTACCGGCACCGGCCACACCGTACTCCTCCACCCCCCCCCCTCATCCCCCCCTCACCCCCTCCCAACTCCTCCTCATCCCTTTGTGTCTTCCTCCATTAAGATTACTGTTCATTTGGGGGGGGTTTTCTCAGTTGAGCTTAGCTGGCTGATTAGACAGTTTTTTTGGGGGGGGGGGAGAGAATCCAGCCCAAACACAGGGGTCTAAGTCTCTGGCTGACTGGAGCTGTTAACACTCCAGCCTAATCACCCTGGAGAGACACCCCGGCCGTCACATCCAACCGACCACCCCTCCGCCGGGGCGGTGCTGAAGCCACCGTATGGACGAGGAGGCCCCCAGACACAGGAGATCCTGGAGATACCAGGGTGAGGAGTTAGGGGGTGATTATGCCATTTGTGCAGTGTGCCACTCTGGATAATGGGATAAAAGGGGCCACGAGACCCCCCTGGGTGCTTCAGGGTTCAGGCTAGTTCAAGACGAGACCCCCTCTAATACCTCTCTGTGTGTGAGAGGCTCCTATATGTTAAACCTACTCTAGCACCCAACTCAGGACTTGTCCTGTCAAACGTCCGGAAACATTACAGAAGTTGTCAATACCTGGTTCCACTTGCTGCAAGTGAATGAGTTCCTCCGGTCATGCTATCTGAGATACATTAAATAAGTGATGTCTGAGATGAAACCAGCTCTACTGTAACCTTCTAGACACTCCTGCCAACCAGACCAGTAGGGGACCCCAGACACTCTTAATCCCTGGGTGTTGACACAACACACCTTGTCTGACCCACTGCAGGTGCTCTTGTTTTACACCTCACAGACACACTCGCCAAATGGACCATTAACACTTTGATAAAACATCTTATTGAATTACACTGTATTACACAGACACTGTTTACTGTTCATAGATATCCCACTAGAAGTATCCTGGAGAAAATCGGGTACGTTTTTGGTGGTTTGAATGAGGCTGTAAGCTTCCTGAAAAGCTTGAGCTTAACACAACACACCATGGGTCCTGTTCTCACATGAAACTGGATTAATGACAAACAAAGCTATTTATTCAGTGGTGATTTAAAACAGGTGTTTAAGATTTAAAAAACCCCAGAGTGTGACAGGAAATGGAAGAATCTAATCGACTTGAGAGCAGGACAGTGAAGAGTTAGTAATAAGATTACATTAAGTTGCCCCAATCAAACAAATTATTGCAGGGATAATGTTTGATACTTTAATCAACTATTTGATTTAAAGGGGGCGATGCTCTAATCACTGGGGGGAAAAAAAAGAAAGAAAAAAAGTAAGAAAAAGCTCATTTACACACACAGTTCATACACACATTTCCTACCTGATCCATCCTGACCTCAGACACACCACACACACACACACACGCACACAGACACACACACACACACACACACACACACAGATAGCAAGGATGGTCTCCTACCTGTGTGTCCAGTGCTGGTGCTGAGGTCGGTGGCAGGCTGGCCCTCTGGCATGCCGTGCTGTCTGGTGTGATGCAGGTTGGAGATGATCGTAGAGAGGTCACCGTCCCGACTGCATCACACACACAGGAACCAAGGGTTAGGGATCGGATCGGACACACACACACACTTGCAAACACACAACCTTGCGAGACAAACATGCACACACATAGGCAACTCCAACCACATACACACACACACAGTCACAGACCTTCTAGTCTATACATACACACAATTCTCTGTTTCAGTCTTCTAGGCAAGCTGGTATCCAAACATCCATTAGCTTCTACTCTGGCTGTGCTTATTGTCCCCAGGCTTGGAGGTGTGTAATGGACAATGACAGACTCCTGCATCAAGCACTTCTGGGTCTCATCCCTTCTCATCTAAAATCTTAAGATGCATTAATCAACACATTCAGGACTCATAAGTGGTTTATGAGCTTAAAATGTGATTATCGCTTTTTTTCTTAATCACTCCCCACAAAATCAGTTAGAAAGAAAGAAACACACCGGTCGAAAATCTACAAAGACAAGAACATCTTGGAGACGTGATTCAGTCAAAGCATGAGTTTAGGTTACGATAGAAACTCTGTGTTGTCAACCATAGCCCGTTATTGCAATGCTAAACTTTTATTTATTTCCAAAAGCACATGATCATCGCTAACCATTATTCATCTCCATGGCAAAACACAGCTAAATATCAGTACTGTTACATCACTACTAATGACACACCATCCTTTCAGCTTGCCCCACAGGACAGTTAGCTAATGCAAATAAATCTGGACGTTTGGACACTTCAGTACTGATCAAGGGTCACCCTGATCCACTAGGCACCCTGAACTGTGAGTAACATCCCTGCCTTGTCCTTCAGAGCCTGACTGGGGGATAGGTGAACAGATTAAGGCCTGGGATCTGGTTTAGTTTGACCTGCCCCGCCCCTATTGGGGCTCGCTCATTCTCCGCACGGCCCACGACAAAACTGTGTCATGTAGGTATTTTCCATTCAATCTGATTACAGCTCTGATCGCATTATGCGGCATAATGATGGAAAATAGCCGATTAGCATTTGAGAGAATATCATAGGCATACAGTACCGTAACTACCGGTACAGTCGTTGTCCTGTACAGCTGGTGACATACATGGACTAGACATTGACTGGTATGAGATGAAATGATCATTGTTCGCCTGCATGGAGTTGAAAAGTGATGTCGTCAATGAGCGTTGCCTGAAAGCTTAGCAATGTGTAGACATTCCACATACAGTGACGTGTAACTACATATTTTTAATCGTTGCTTAGTTTTCATCTACCGGCCCCGTTTTAGGGGAGCTTAACTGACGTAACTCGAACGCAAGAGTGTTCATTTTGCATTCAGGCAACAGTTTTTTCATTATGAGTTCACAGGAAGGATCTTAAGCTAGCGCCAGAAGTTTCGGGAAGCGATTGCGAAAAAGCTAGTTGCAGTGACGGGGGTCAATATGACAGGGCAGGCAGAAATGCCTGGGCTGAGATGAAGCAGATTGTTATTGTCTGCCACCACTCAGGCAACGGCGAGGCCACACTGTTTGCGGCTGCTGAATTCTGGGTTTTACAGCACCATGATTACATGCTCCAACTCGCTAATGTCAGGCTGTCGTGCTCCGAGCTGTTTTCCAAACAGATGCAGGGAATTTGTTGCGTCTGATTCTGACCATGTTTGGTTATCGGTCACTTGTCATTCAGCGGGAATCGATGAGTCAGGAGAAAAACAAGGCAAGGCTCAGTCCAAAATAGATCCGTCTGGTTACTAAGCAAAGAGAGAAGCTTTTGTACAGCTTGATGTCACACTTAAGTGACATGACATCCACAGTCATCATTGCCTTCAATTCAAATACTGCTTGTAGAAGTAGGCTACCTGTCACAGATGCATGTGAGTACTTAATATTTGTACTTACTACTGTACTACACATTTGTGATCAAATCATTTCTATTTTCCAGCTTCTTACCTTTCGTAACAGCTGAAATGTGTTTACAGACCACTAGGATTGAAGCTCTGCCCCTGTGAACTGCCCCTTGACCCCCCCCCCCCCCCCCTGAGGTCTATCACTCAAAGTGAGCACCACAAAGCCATCCTGAACTTCTCACAGGGGCTGTGCGCTATTATCCCCTGGCAGAGGATCCACTGTAAGCCGTGACGGGCAAGGACATCGTTAGCTGGGTAATTAGTGCACTTTTCCTGGGCTGTCCTGACATGGCCAGCTAATGAGGCCCGGGTCCAACTCCTCCCCCCCCCCCCCCAACCCCGCTCACTCAGCCTGGACAACCAAGGTCATAATCTGCCCCTCAATGATAGCAGACAGGGAAGGTGAGGGTGGGGTTAGGGGTGAGAGGAAAGGTAGGGGTGGAGTTGAGAGGAAAGGTAGGGGTGGGGGCCAAGGCATGGGTGAGTTTGGGTGTTTAAGACCGAGTTGCCTGACTCAGCGTTTAGTGTGGTTCAGGTTGGGGGTGGGGACTTTGAGGGGGTGAGAGGGGGGTTGGTAGCGGTAGCGCCCAGTGACAGCTTAAGAAGGACATGAGCCGCTCCTCATCAGCTAGGCGCATGCCGGAGACAATCATCATCTCATCACGGGCTCATCGCTAAACTGGTCAACACCCTCCTCACCCGCGTCCACAGGACAGACACTGTGACCCAGATACACCAACTAACTGTATTTCAGCCTCTCCAGCAGTAGTGGAGCCAGGAGAGGTTCTGGGGGGCCCCAAGGCCCCATCATTTACATGTCCTTCAACCCACATATTTCTGATTGTTTACAATTTAAAAAAATCATGAATTGTTATGATATAAAAAATAAATAATTAAGTGGCCCCCTCCTTTTAAAATGGGACCCCACCCCAAAAAAATCTGTTTACGCTACTGCTTTCCAGAAGACATGGGGAGCACCTCCTTCTGGCAGGGGGACAGTGTAGCGGTGCATGTCCCCACGGTACCACACTGTGACACTGGCAAGAGGAGCCAAGGTGCCACGGTGGGAGGTCGCGGTGTGAGCTGGCACGGGCTGGCAGCTCGGACACCCTGACGCCATGTCTGACAGGACCACAGAGGAAACCGCTGACAGACTGACAGAGGGGGGTGGGGGGGCATGAGGTGACATCACACACCAGAGAAAGAAAAAAAGAGAGAAAGAGAAAAAAGAGAAAGAAGGGGGAGAAAGAGACAGAATGCCTGAAAGACCTTGTCTGTATCTACTGTACGCTCTTTAGACCTTAACACAAAAAAAAAAAAAACACTATTCCAACTTCCAAAACTTATGAGCATAACATATTGAATAATGAAGAAATCTGCAGAGGAGGTGCTTTCCAGACAAAGGCTGCTGGTATTAAGAGACTCCTGGTACAAGCACCAGGCAGCAAGTTGCAGAGGGGGGTTCAAGCAAGCAAGGGAGTAATAAATAAATACATAAATAGATAAATAAATGAGGTTCTCGTGTTCTTGTGGGGTTTCCCAGCGGCCCCTATCATACTTAAGCTGAAGTGTGGTCGATACGGAGAAACCCAGAGAACAAAAGTAAACCTAAATAAAACATATCGTAAGTTGATCATGTTGAGGTCCGGTCTTCATTCACAGGGCCAGACAGAAGGTTTTGATTTCTTGCTCTGTATTTCCCTTGTATTATCTGTATCGTCTTAATATATTGTTCCCAATATTGCAAAACAATGTGGACATTGTTGATGTATCATTGTTCATTGTTGATGTATCTTAAACTAAGATAGGACCAGACGTCTGAGTGGCATGATGTCTGGGATTGAACATGTCTTCAGAGGCACGTGAACCTCGCCTGCTGATGTCTAATCAAGCATGCATCTTTTGGTAATAAAGTACGAAGACAGTAATATATTAAGACTTTCTTGCTAAAAGCAAACTCTTCTCTGCAATTACATTGTTACAGCTGTTGCCATGGAGAAGCCACGTGAACAAAATTAATAAGTCTTCAGAAGTTCTCTACAAAGCTCTAAAACATCCACTGACTAATTGTGCTTTAGGACAAAGCTTTTAGCAAAAACCGTCTGCTCTCAATGCTCCAGTACTGTGAGCAGGCTTCTGAAGGGTCGTTCTCAGACAAAATTCAAGACGAGATCTCAAAACAGATCAACATGAACAAATGCAACCTGTCAACAACACTGGTAATGCCATGTATTACAAAATGGAAACAGGCTTCTGTCCTCCAATTAGACTTACTCTCACCGCTACACAACACCATTACTTTGTATTGAGCGTATAACTATCCCACTACCAGGCCTGTACCTACCAGGATTGAAAAAACACATTCAGGTTTCACGCTAGCAGGCTGCTATACATGACCCCCAATGGATTCAGCTTCCAGCCTTGTGGTCTGCTCCTAATGAGGGATGGGCCAGCTCTCAACAGATGCAGAGTGTTCTGTGGAGGTGTCCATGCTAGCCGCTAAGCCTCAGCTATCACCAAAGGGAAAAGGATGGCGCTTCAGGTTGGTCTATCGCTCTCTCTTTGTGTCTCTCCAAAGTGGTTCTGGTGACAACCTCCCTCCGCCCATCACAGTCAGGTAATCTACTTAGACATTTACAATACTTAAATATTTGCCAAGTCTACTTTGATACAAAACATATACATATCTGTCTACCTAAGTAATGAATGACAGGGCAACATTTTGGCCTTGGGCTTGATTTCATTTAAAATGAGTGATAAGTTGAGTTTACCTTCTATGGGTAAAGAAAGATGCGCACTGTGCTGTTTCCTCGAAGGTGCAGCCTAAAAGACCGACGTCAGCAGGTGGACCTTATATAATCCGTGGTGGTTGCTCAGTAATTACCTAGACTCTCAGTCAGCAGTTTTAAATCAAAGCCCTGTTATCTACATCCAACTGCAACAACATTCAGGTAGGCTTCGTTTTGCCCTTGAGTAACAGACAACATACCTCGGCTACCTCCTGTTAAATATTCAGCCTTCAAGGACGAGGACGCTTACCCATGATAGGTTTCGCGCTCTGGCTAACAACGCATTGGTCTGTTCCTTGTTGTCATTCTGACTCCGATGACCCAGTCTCTGGTTATGTCTTTGCAGAGCGCAGGGAGGATGATGCGAGGCGGCTAATACAAGACAAGACCCCGTTAACTTCTGTTCCAGATGTGCCTTCAATGTGACAACCAACCATTAATCATGGGGTCTGCCTCTGCAGCTCTCCAAGCCCGGCTCCCCGAGGCCTGGGGGGGTCGCCGGGCTTGGCTGTAGCCGGGGCATGCTCTGCTACCTCCTCAGCCAAAGAAGCCAAGACGCAAGCCTCTCTACGCCCTTCTCCATGGGGTCTCACGAGCTAATCGTCCGTAAAGCCGATGGGTGGACACTAACATTAATCTGGTTACGAGATATAGAGTGGAGATCTATGATAAACTTGACAACTCCTATTCCAAGGATGACAACCTGGGGAGCGGTGAGGGCCGGACCTTAAGAACCCCGTCACAGGGATGCACCCTTAACATTACCACAACATTCACATTGGAACCTGACACAAAATACTTTAAAGGTCCCATGACATGAAATGTTCACTTTAGGAGGTTATTTAACATTAATATGAGTTCCCCTAGCCTGCCTTTTGTCCCCCAATGGCTAGAAATTTTGATAGATGTAAACCAAGCCCTGGGTATTCTTCTCTGCCTTTGAGAAAAGGAAATCTGAAACGCTCGGTTGTGAAAATGTCCCTTTTGTGACGTCACAATAGGGAAGGTTACCTCCCCCTTTCTCTGCTTTGCCCGCACAGAGAATTTGGCCCACCAATGAGAAAATGATCTACGACCGTGCGAGCGCGATATTGGTTTTTCCTCGAGACATCATGGCTTGCAAACGACCGAAGCATGGCAGTTAGCGCCGCCTCTTTCTTCCTCATAGCATTTAAAGCTACAGACACAGAAACTGCACGTCCTGAGGAAAGCTCATTGTGGGACTGCTCGTAGTGGCTGTAATTCTGCACCAAGGCTGAATTTCGGGAAAGAGACTTCAGATACAGTATTAGGGGACCACTAAGGCCTATATAAAAGCATCCAAAAACAGCATGTCATGGGATCTTTAAATTGTGCAGGGAGATATTTTATTAGAAATTTAAATTAAGCTACACTATTCTGTGTAAAAACATAAACAAACCTGTACACTTTATACTTGTCTACCAATAATCTGAAAAAAAACATTTAGACTCAGAGTGGAAATTTACAGTGGCATCCAGAAACACAAAACAAAACACTACATTCTACTCTGTAAAGTATGTTTTGGCGTTGAAAGCTAACACGAAGTTGCTGTGAGTAAGAGGGTGTGACACACTGCTATCCCCCATTCACATGGCGTGTGGAAGGACCACAGATACACACAAACACACACACACACAGCCTCCCATATTTTTCACCATCCATCGGCCAAATCCGATTGTTTCAGACCCCTCTACGACTCACTTACGAAGCCGTGGTCAATAGAAATCAGATTTCCGTGATTGGACATCCCATTATGCGCTGCGCCCAGACCCACATTCAGGGGGGGTAAAGTAGCGCGGAGACGGATGCCCGGGACAGACCGGAGCTGTGGCTCCACCGAGTCCGCCGCCTTTTAAAGGGTAAAAGCCTGACATATTAGTCATAAGTGTTCTTTAAATTCATTATCATCTTAACACGCAAGCGGCGCAAGTGTCGGGAGGGGGAGGGAAGACCCTCTTTAATGAGGTTAGAAGATCCATTTAAAGCTTCACAGTCGCTTCGCTAGCCTTCGTGTCACACGCGGGTCTCGAGACGCCGGATGGGGAAAAAAACATCCTCTTCCCTAATGAGGTTGTACAAGTGGGTTATCACCCAGCTAGCATCAACGAGAGTCTGTCTTGAAGGAGTCTGTGAGATATGTTATTGACATTTTGGACAGCCCCAAACAACAAATGATTTTGGTAAAAGTTCCTGTTTGCTGACAGAAGAAAATACAAGACGCAGAAATTAATGAAAGAAAATATGGATGTGCGAAGACAAAAAGATTTGAAAAGGTTTTATTAATTCCCAATTCTTTTGATTTCATTTCAGTTGCCAAAAAGTGGAGTATGCCATCAGAGCCTAGCAGCCCTGTCCTCATTTGAGCTCATTTGGTTCATCTTAATAGGGTGACCTTTCAACGACCTCGGCAGTGTCTGTGTGCGCCCACACGAATGTATATGCACACATCTGTTTACAACCGTTTGTCTGTGTGTGTGTTCGTGTACACAAGCTTCCTTTTGAGTGAGTGCTTTACAGTGTAAAGACGACTTAAATCTAATGTAAAGGCATAACAGCATTTACTATTTACCAATATTAGACTCATAAATAATTCCATCTAACCACTCCAGTAAAACATGTCAGCTTGGACATGTTAATAGTATTTTTTTTTATTTACACACGTAACAAAAAGATTGTAATTGTGAACACTCTGTCAAACTGCTCATTATAAATTGTATGTATTTCATTTGAGTTCCTCAGCTGCACAGTATGTCAGGATGGAGCTATAATATGTAGGAGAGCCACAACCATGATGTCCATACCCTCTTACTGCTTATCACGTGTAAAGGTTTGTAAGATATTGCGTTGGCCTACTTAACAAAAAGGCATCATAAAGCAGTTGCAAGGTTTGATACTTTTTATAATTGTGAACATATTGAATAGCAAAACAAAGTGTAAAACACCTAAGGAACAAAGGCTCCTTCAGCATCAAAAAGGCTCAAGTCTCAACTACCACTTTCCATTTCCTCTCTGTCATGCATTTCCTAAAAATGGCTTTTGTGCATGTGTGTATGTGTGTGCGTGTTAGGGGTAACCACAGATTAATTATCTAAAGCACACTGTGGCCAGTCATATGCTCCTGCACTGCGTTTAAAACGTAGGTAAAAGCCAGGTTTCTCTGACAACCATATGCATGGTCCTTAAGAATCTATTTGAGCCTCAGCAGCTCTGTGGCACTACGTCTGCATGCAATGCTTGATACAGTATCTATATTTCTTTAAGTATTATTGTAAAAAAAAATATATATATATATATCAGCTTTTCCATCCACTGTCCACCAATTTTGGTCCACCAGTTCTAGAATGTGCTGAGATTGTGCATTGCACATCAAGCAGTAGAACTTTGAACATTGCATTGGATGGGGGGAGGGGGGGGGGGGGTTTGCGATAACTTGAAAAAAAAGAGTATTATGAGCTGGCGTGGTGCAGCGTCTGGGCCTTACCTCTTTCTCATGATACTGTAGTGCAGCTCATCTTCCTGCTTGATGTGGGCATGGTCGCCACTGGTCCTGTCACTCCCCTCACTATCGTCACTGCTGAAAATGGAGGCCAGCTCCTTCTTGGGCACTCGGTTGGGCGGCAGGGGGATGGTACGCTTCTCGGCCAGGCGCCCGCGGTTCTACACAACAAGCCACATAGACAGGGGAGAAGAAAGCTCTTAGAAATATGGCTTAACTGGTAAACACTCTCGTACTAACATGCTAAGGCTAATAGGTTGCTAATATGCTAATAGCCGGGGCTAAAAAGGTTAGCGCTCGATATGAGCCACTCAACAGTACGAACCGTAACAGCTGACTGGATGTGCATTGACCACTGTAATAAGCCTCATCACTCATAGACCGAAATCAATAGCATGACAGTCACTGGGAATATGGCATACCTTCGTGGAGGAATCCTTTTAATGAGAAACATGCTACGTCCATCGTTCTAAGTAGCATTTAGCATTATGCACAGGAAATGCTCAGATTTAACACATAAAGGACATACAAAGTTTCTATATGAGTATATCAGGATCAGCTTCAAATTCACAGTTTCCATACGACCATTTATGTTCACATACATGGTTATTAAGAAGCTATAGGGTCAGGGCTCCTTGAGTCATTTGGCCACTAAGCCAGGAGAAAAAGGGATAAGAGAGGAGTGTGGCCCTCAGGGGTTTAGGGAGTGAAGCTGAGCGACCTTTAATGTGACCTGAAGAGGTCACTGCAGATTAACACAGGCCAATCAGAGACAGGGGGATGGAGGGAGAGAGAGAGAGAGAGAGAGAGAGAGAGAGAGAGAGAGAGAGAGAGAGAGAGAGAGAGAGAGAGAGAGAGAGACAGAGAGAGAGAGAGAGAGAGAGAGAGAGGGCGCAGAGAAAAATGGGGAACAGATAAAGAAAGAGGATATTTTAAAGTAATGGTATTAAATCTAAGGAGGTAATACAGAAAAGGTTAGTCACAAAATGGAAGAAACTTCACACAAGTAAGGAGACAGCAAAGCATTGTGGGTCTGTCCAGTACAGCAGAACGGACCTGTCTTTGAAACTCTCTCTCCCTCCCTCCCTCCTTCCAACTCCCACTCCCTCCCTCCGTCTCTACCCCTCTCAGCGCCTACATCTCGACTTCGCTCTCCCGGACGCCTCCAAGCCCTCCAGCTATCCCTTCCACCACACGCAACCTCTCCCTGCACCCCTCCCTCCCCGCTCCCTCATCCCTCCATCCCATGAGGGGAGGCGGCGTGAGTGGCAGGCAGGGGCAGGAGTGGGGGTGGGTGGGTGGGGGCGCCTAGCCAAGAGGCAAACAGGTGCAGCCCCTCTGGAGTCTCTCAAGTGGCAGACATTAAAAAGAGGAGGGGAAAAAAGGAGAGAAAGATGAAAACATCCCTCAGGATGGGCAGGCCACATAGTTCTACACGTTTTTTCCGACTTTTTCTTTCTAGCCTCAAAATGTTTTCTTTTTTTATTCTCCCCCCCTTTCTTCCTTCCACAGGCCGTTGAGAGTGGAGCTGGAGCTTTGTACAAGTTCTGTTCTGGCGTCTGAGAAGAGTGGATCTGCTCCTGCTGGTGTCTCTTCCTCCGAGCTCCCTTCTGCACACCGGCGTTCGGGGGCCTACAACTTTATGGGCTACTCTCACCAACTTATAGAAAGGCCTACACACACACACACACACACACACACAGGCAGACACACACTCGCAGACACAAACACCTGTCAAAAGCAGGCACACACACTAACTCACACACCCAAACGTGCACAAGCCTAGACGCACACAAACGCACACCTGTTCCCTAAGAATTCCCCTCCGGAGAGGGGATTTCACTTGGAGCATGCCGGCGGTACGGTGCGTACCGTACTAGAATAATTTGTCTACGAGCAGTGAGTGTGCCTTCATGTGTTTACAGACAACCACCCACATGGTCCTAACATACCCAGGCCTCCAGCCCTCACTGTTACACCCCCCCCCCCCCCCCACAACACCCCCGCAGCCACCACCCCACCCCTTCCCGGAAACCCCCTGTCCTGTCTTCAGTAGCACTGACGCAGAACTGGGGGTTGGCTCCCACCGCTTCCGGCAACACTTCCGCTGTACGGAGGAGGGCTCTCCAAAACAAAACATGAAACACACCCCATGGCAGCGCACGTAGGAGTGTAGAAAGAGGTGCACACACACACACACACACGCAAACTTACTGTGTGGTCAGGCTTCTTTCAGCTATGGAAAAAAGTCTCTCATAAACGTCCCACTAAAAGCACCTCTATGAATATCACCTCCTACGCCTTCTGTCTGACAGTCAGGCAGCCAAGAAATATATCTGCAGTTCACACTGACAAAAAAACACACACACACACACATACCCTTACAAGCACACCCACACTCGTACAGACACACTGACGCACGATGCCAGGCACTCTCCAGATGGGGTCCATTAGAATGACCACTTCAGTATGAGACACATGCAGAAGCCTTACCAACCTCTCCTTCCAACTGTTCAGTTCTACTGGCAGAACTCAGTCACTGCCACACAAACCGCAAGGCCACAGAGTTCCGCTAGCACACGCACATGTATGTGACGGATTCACAGTCACGCCACATGGAACAGGGATGGTATCTTCAGCTGTTCTCTAACATCTATACATGTGCTAGAATTGTTAAACATGGTCTAGAATTGTCCTTAAATCATTGAGTTTCACTGACCACCTATTGGAACAGAAAGTCTGTTTAACTATATGTAGCAGTACCAGCACACTGCCCAAACACACACATAGACTTGCACATGCGAGCATGCACCCACCTACACAAACAAAACCAATAACTTCACTTATGTGGCCTATGAATCATAGGGTATAACATTTCACACACAATAATAATCAACATAATTGCAATTTGTTGGTATGAAGCTGAAATTGGGAAAAAATAGATGAAAATAACTAGCCTCTTTAAAAAAAAAGCTTAATTTGACATAATTCTTAAAAGCTAATTATTGTAGATAACTTACTTGACCTCAAATGAGATTATTGTGTATTTTCTTTCTTTGCATTATTTTCTGAAAGGTGCAGTGCCGCGCTGCTGATTCTAACCAGCACACGCACACGCACTCACACACAAACACCCATACAAACACACTGACACACACAAACACACACACACACACACACACTCACACACACACACACTCACACACACACAAACACACTCACACACACACACACTCACACACACACACACAGCGGTAGCCGCCCCTGACATTCCTGCAGCTGCGGCGCTCTCTCTCTCGCTCGCTCTCTCTCGCACGCGCCCCCCCAGCGATCTCCCTGGGGGACGGATGCCTAATGAGTCACGCGCCTGTCTGCCGTTACCTCTCAGCATGTGTGTGTGTGTGTGTGTGCACGGAGGCAGGATGGCGGGCCGACTTGGCGCGAGCACTAGGGGAAAGGGGGAGGGGGAGTCAGGAGACGACAACAGGGGAGGAGGGGAGGGACGGGGGTATGAGGGGGAGGCGGATGGAGAAAAAAAAAAAAATGTCTGCCGTTACCCCAGTCACATAAGACTACTGGACCAAAAGGCCAAAACAAACAGCTGCTGTGCTGAGTGTTTGCGTGGTCCACGGCACCACGCAGTACAAATATACTTCTTGTTTGCTCTCACCTTCACTAACTGTGACTCACCCAGGAAGCCTTCCTGACATCTCTGTAGATTAGGAGCACCGCTGCACTTCGGAAGTCTGTCATCAGCAAATGTCAAATCATACTACCATAGCAACAAGGACGGAATAACAAACGTTTTAAATACTAATTATAATGCACATGCCTTCTTGTTTCCGGGTCAGATTTTTAAGGATGTCGAACGGTCATAATTATTGTTAATTTTACACATAAAAACACTTGTATTTACAGTGATGTAGTCTTGGGGTGGGGGTGGCGATGTACACAAAGGCATGAAAACACTTGTCTTTTCATAATCAGAGAGAGAGAGAGAGAGAGAGAGAGAGAGAGAGAGAGAGAGAGAGAGAGAGAGAGAGAGAGAGAGAGACAGAGAGAGAGAGAGAGAGAGAGAGAGAGAGAGAGAGAGAGAGAGAGAGAGAGAGAGAGAGAGAGAAGGAAAAAGAGAGAGAGAGAGAAAAAGAGAGAGAGAAAAAGAGAGCGAGAGAAAGAGAAAATGTGAGAAAGCACTGTGGGAAGGATAGGCACGCTACCAACCGACCCCCCTCACCCCCCCACTCCCCTCTCGGCCCACACATCTCTCACACACAAACACACACACACACACACGCAGCCATGGTCCCCACGCGCTGAGCTGAGCGGGCGGTTGCAGCCCAGTGGAGCGGCGCGGGAGGGATGTGGGGGGAGTTTAGGGGGGCGAGAGACGGCGAGATGGGGTGGGGGGGTTGGGGATTTTGGAACGGCGCTGGGAGGTCAGTGGCTGTGCAGCCAAGGGTGCCACAGTGTCTCTCTCTCCCTATTTTCCTCTCTCTCTCTCTCTCTCTCTCTCTCTCTCTCTCTCTCTCTCAGCCTCTTTTGCGCTCTCCCACTCTTTTCCTGTCTATCTCCCTTCCCTTCCGTCTCCTTCTCTGTCTCCGTCGCTCTCTATCGGCGTGTGTTTGGTTAGGCCCGCCAGGCCAGCCGTGAGAGAGTTTAATGGACAGGTAACGACTCTGCCATTCTCTCCCCTGACAAAAACAGGGGAAGGGAACGACAGGTGATAGAGGGAGGGCGAGAAGAAGCCAAGTCCAAGTTTGAGTTTGCGTAATAAGGTTTCCTTGGGTCATACAGTGGGAGTTTTGTGGGGAGTTTTTAAACCCACAAAACACAACGACAGAGCACAAAATTCTCTTTTAAATAGTGCAGTTTGCCTCATTCCCACAGCTACTACTAAAGTGTTGAGACTCTAGTTGAGCCAGCTTTATCAGTGAGGCGGCATGGAGTGAGGAAGTGATCTCTCCACTATCAGCCAGGGTCAGTCAGACACACACACATGGCCAGCCGTTTCCACTAATACCTCAGCTGGCTTCGTCATGACCAGCTGCAAACACCCGATAGACCAACACCTTCCCCCTCCCCCGCAATCCCTCTGCACCCACAAACATAAACACCTAATCACAATGCGCACAAACACAACTTATCTTTCACATGCAACTACACACACACACACACAGACACACACACACAATCTTTCATAAGGTGGTCAGCGACGTATTGAGTGCAGGCTAGCAGCTAATAGCTAATCTGCGGGATTAATTGCAGATTTTTATGCTAAATTATTCATAGGGTAGGGAGAGAGAAATAGAAAGACGAAAGAGAGAGAGAAAGAAAGAAAGAAAGAAAGAAAGAGAGAGAACTACTGTACTGTGGTCAATCCTGCCAATAAGTTGTACTTAAAGTATTGATCCCCATCACTGAGACCCCTGGTGAACAAGCAGATCCTCAGGGACACTCTTACACTAATACAGCCAATTCACCAAGACACACACCCACAACTTTCACATGCTACCAGGCCAACCACTGATCTTGTGGTTGCCATGGTAGCCCAGCCTTGGCGCCACTTCAGGGACACACACATACACACACACACACACACACACACACACACACACACACACAGTGAGCCGACAGAATGGGTCTTCACATGGCCACTTCTCACCATCTACCCAATACAGTATATGACAACTGGTTCCTGCCCAGACTTGAACTGTTCATGCAAAACAGGATTATGACCCAAGAAAGTCACTCCCCATGTGTATAATGGCTACTGCTCCAACAAAGTATAGCTCCAACTGACAACCAAACGAAATATCAGGACTTTTCTTATTGTAGTGTGTTAAATAATTTTACACTCCATTGCACTTTATAACCAAATATAGAAAAATGTCATTATGAAAATGTCACAAGTAAGCCATAACTAATAGAATAATAATGCGGCCCCACAACCCCCACCCCCCTCTTCCGTAGCAGTGTGTTGTAATCTAGGGCCGAGGGGGAGCCCCTGATTGGAGGAGGTCTTTTACGAGGAGGAGAGTGTAATTTCCTCCCGGCCTGTGCCGCTTCCGCTGGAATAACAGAGAGGAGGAAGGGCGGTTCTCCTGGGAGCAGCCAGCCAGCCAGCAAGTCAACCAGCCAGCCAGCCAGTCTGCCAGCCAGCCAGCAAGTCAACCAGCCAGCCAGCCAGCCAGTCAACCAGCCAGCCAGCCAGTCTGCCAGCCAGCCAGCCAGCAAGTCAACCAGCCAGCCAGCAAGTCAATCAGCCAGCCAGCCAGTCTGCCAGCCAGCCAGCAAGTCAACCAGCCAGCCAGCAAGTCAACCAGCCAGCCAGCCAGCCAGCAAGTCTGCCAGCTCAGCCTAACCCAGCCTGGCCGGCTTAAACACAAACACACACACAGAACCACTCGTACAAGTACACACAAATGTATTCATAAAAGCAAACACGCACATGCAAATGTACACATGCTCAAACATACACAGGCTTAAAGACACACAAATATGCGGCTTCTCATTAGACAATGACCATGCCAGGAACACGACTCGACTGCTTCAAATTGAAGCCGAGAACCAGAAATGTCCTTCTTCGAGTTCTGTCGTGATGACATGCTAAATGACATTCTGCGCAACCTCATCTACTCATAAATTCTGTTTGACGTAAACATGAGGAATCTAAACACGTGACGTTACACACGGAATGAACACTGCCTAGAAATCATCAGCAGCACGGCACAGCTTCACAGCAACACAGCCAAAACAACTCAGACAAGCTCTCGGTTCTCTGCTAAGCCTAACTGTGCGTCTTCTACAGCTACAATGGATGTCTTCTTTTTCACTATGTAGGCGTGTTTAACATTGTTAAGTGGTATCTGTGGTGGTCTGGAGGGGTGGGCTGTGTCCTCAGGGTGTCACCTGAAGATACAATATTGAGCTACTGAATGGAAGAAAGGATTTACAACTGTTCCCAAAGTCGGAAATATGAATAGGGCCTCACTCACACGACAACAACAATTCTAGTTTTTTCCAACTTTTTTTTGGTGAAGCCGTGAATTTGTGATATCCACTCTGAATCTCCTTCCTCTGCACCTGACCTCAGGCGGCAGGCTCTATCCCCATTTCTGGCTGTGAATAACGTCACCAGTTTACCTGTATCATTCAAACACCTCCGGCTTATCTAAACCGCCTTTGCCTTGCGTGCCTCACACACAATAATCAGCAGTAGCCATGCTCAGTAGCTCCCTAAGCCTCTTACACCCTTCCCTCAAGATTAGCACTTGGGAGCGACGACAGATGCGCTCCGTAGCGATAAAACACACACACATACACACACACCACCGCTCGCACCTGCGTGGACAGATTTGGTGATGGTGAGCCAGAGCTGTGCTTCAAGTGGGCGCATGTAAATAGTAGGGCCACGCCTGGCTTGCCTCTGAGGCGGGCATGGGGATGTTGGCACAGCTAAGAGGGCACCACATGGCAAACAGTGACCGGTTAAACAACCAACAATAGAAACAAGAGCTTGAAGAGGCCAGAGGGGCCTAACTGGTCAACCATTCACATTACTCATTAACTTTGTCTAGAACACCGATTCCTTCTCTTCTTGAATGTTTAAGCAGGTGTTCATACTACTTATGGCAAATTGAGTTGTTGAAAAAAACATACATTCATTTGATCACTATGGTTAATTGCATCAAGGGAATATGGTTGGCCTCATCTATTCTAGGCTGATCCAACTGATGTTTCACACAGCAGACACACACACATACACACATATATATATATAGACACACACACACACAAACCATGACTTCATCCAAAAAATAACCACCTTGCACTTTGTCGAACAGATATGTTTGACTTGATGTTAGCCCTCAAGCTAACCAAATATTCTCCATTTACTACAAATTATTCTACTATGTAGACTTAAAATTACACACATTTTATATATGAACAAACTGAAAATCCAACAATTTCAAATAGTAGATGAGACAAAAAGACCAATACTAGTGAAAACCAAGAAAGACTTAGAAAGGTGATGGAACTGTTGTCTTACCACTGGAGACGATATTCGACACCCAGGGCAATCACAGATGGGAGGATGTACCTGTAAGATTCCTTTGGACATAAGAGTCTTCAAACTTTTTCCTGAGAGAAAAAAGAAGAGAAGAAATTATGTTATTAATGTACATTAGCCTATGCTCTACTGTTTGTACTGTGACATGGAATTAGGAATACAAGCAACAATAGGCTTTATCCATTTGCATCTGGTATTAAGCAATTTTCAATACAAAATCACCCTAAAATACTTGGAGAATTAAACATGATGTACAATCAATTTTCAGATTGTCTGCCTGCTGACTATAGTAGTATCAGCTCCTATACCCAACATGTACCAATCAATGGAGTGTAGCCCCTCTACAGCCCTGTGGTTGGGTCGACAGTTAGGGTCCTGTAACCTCTCTGTACAGTCAGTGTCAGATATGAAAAGATGTATTGGTTTTGACCTGTGGGGTACGTGACACCCTCCCCAACAAACAACGTGGCAGTTAAATGACTAAACCCGGGGTGGTGGGTGGGGTGGGATTTCAAAAATAAGATGCTTAATTACCCAAAAGCAGTGTGTCATTACATTCATCACATTCACTGTATCAAACTATCTATCTATCTATCCTATATAAATAACCGATAGATTATATCAAGGCAATAACTATTACATCAATGACAAAAAAAAAGTCAACTTTCTTCCTTATTTTAGTTAAAACCTTAAACAACTCATTCAAAATAGCAGAACATAATCTTCTGACCGTAGACAAAGTGCAAAAGTGCTATGTTACATATCGCACCGTTCCGTTCAGTCGAGGAGTAACACCCATACTGCATGCTGTGTTGCTCAACATAATAATTCGCCTTACAACTCAAATGTCGTATATTTCATTAGGCTACCATTTAATGTTTAGGGCTAAACCACACTAAATGTATAATGTTCTTCACCTTAGTCCACGTGCACGACTCCCGACGCCCAGTTTTGATGATAGTCGCTGCCATAAACTGTGTGTCGCTGCTTCTAGATACTGCGCCGTTTCTCATCTCTCTACTTACGCACTGGTGTAATGTAATGCTGAGTAACCCTTTCACTACAAAACCCCGAACTAACACATGGCACTCCGTTTAACAAACAATGTATAAAGTCTTAATTAAGGCATCCGTCTCACAATTGCCACGCCATATTTAACTCACTTACTCGCGAGAAGATTTGCAGTGCTTACCTTTGTGTCTAATACTTCGCTTCCAATCTTTGGCAGTCTCCCTTCCACTGACAAACTGGAACTCATTGGGGGTGAGCCACTCGCCCCGGTATTTGATTGAGGGTCCCTTACTACCTTGGCACAGTTTGTTAATGTAAAGCAAAGCCTTGTTCTCTCCACACTCCACTTCGATGCATGGTTCCCCGTTGTCAAAAAACGGTTGAAAGTCGGGGATGGAGGAGAACCTCTCCAACATTAAGTCGTCCGGGTGATGGTGTAGGTGCTGGTGATGCAGCGCCGAGTCGTGGAGCCCCAAGTACGCACGATGATGGGCGAAAATATGGTCGTACGGCGGTGGATGAGGGGTCACAACGGGGATAGCGGTGGCATTTAAAGGGGCCAGGTATTCGGACTGATTGAAGGCAGCCAATGCCATATCGTCCCCATCCAGTCTCTCCTTTTTGATGGCCGGCATGTTACTGGAAGCCAAGTGCCGGTAACAAGTGATTAGCAGCTCGTCCGACCCAACTTGTGTGTCCTCTTTTCGGAGTTGGTCAATCCCAGACTTGAAGACGCGCCACTTTGTTTTACGCAGGGCTCCCGTGTCGCTTTGTGACAGCGGTCCGTTGAAGTTCCCCGACAGATTGCCATTCACTAGTTTCCAGCTCTCAGTAGCCACGCTCTCCGCCAGCCTCGCAGCTACACTCGCATGACGGATCTCCCCGCGCTCCTGCCCACTACATTTAATCGGACTCGTTCTGCTAATGCCAGACATGTTCGGCAGACCTGAGCAGCGTAAACATTGTTCCCTTCAAAGATCAGCCCGCTGTCTGTCTTTTTAATTGAATCTATTAAAACATGATCATATTTTCCTTCATTTCTTTTAAATGATACTTTTCATGCGCTTTGCGAATTGCGCAATATAATTATAGCCTAATCTTTTGAAGAATGAACAACTTTCTAGACTCACAATTTACAATCTACTGCCAAGATAAGCAAAGTGGTAGCCAGTAGCCTACTATATATTTGTCACATATATAGCCTATTTATAATAAACGAAAATATCCGGGCCGCATAATAACATTTACTGTTTTTAAAAAATCGTTCCAAAAAGGTCTATTTGTGTAAAATACAGCAAATTAATGGGGCTTTTGAAATAGTTGTTTTTAACCCTGTGTATATCGTTAAAGTCACGCTGAAGTTCATAGACCCAGACCAAACAAGATTTGCACTCTCCGCCGCTTCTCAACTTGGCCCATTTAAACAGCGGAGGCTTTGCGAGCGCGAAAATTGGAAGGGGGGTTCTCGACGGACGTCGTTATTGCGTAAGCCAGAAATTGTCACATCTTTTGACTGATAGTTTGATATATCTTTAAAGCATATATATACTTTTGTGTTTATATCTCATCTGTCATAGCCAACCCTCCAGGCAATCTAATGCAAAAAAATATAAACCTTCACCAAGCAACTGTTTAGTGTAAACATTAATGCCTGTAAACAATGTGGCTAGACATCCTTGAATAAAATATGACTCACAATCCTTCAAAATACGATTTTAAATCCATCCTGCAAAATAACATACAACATGACAAAGACTGTGCAGCTCCACAGTAAGTACGCTTTGAGTGGATCGTGGACATAGGCCTGCATGTGGTTCTGTACACTGCTGCTGACTGATCTTCTGGGCCTCAGGAACCTCTGACCTGAGGCCTGTCTGACCCCATCAGAGCAGCACCACCCAGGTGGGTCCTCCAACACATGGAATACCCATTGAGGAGAAGAGGTGGGGCCCCAACACTGGACGGCGGAGGTCTATAAATCAGGCCAGGCGGCCTCTGTCCCTCACAGGAAGGAAGCACAGCACAGGGGGACATGAGGAGAGCCAAAAAAACAGGAACCAGGTACATAGCTTGTTTTTACGGGTCAATGGCATTTGAGCATTTTTAAGTAAAAATATCAATATTGCAAAAAAATAAAATTTTGTTTAGACCTGTATATTGTCAACTTCCTTGTGTGCCTTACATCAACTATCAGGAAATAAGCTATCACAGAGAATGATTACTGACTCAAAGGTTACACACACAACAGCCATACAATCTTTACTACCTTGTTAGTCAAGGATAAATACATAAAAGACTAAGAAAATACACTTTTTATATTCTTCAGGGTTTTGAGAAAGGGTAGAGCAATAGAAAGAGTTATTCTTGCTATGTAAAATAACTGTCAGGACAAACAATCAGTCTGGATACTTGATACACAATCAAACACCCTTGCAGACACTATTCTGGGCCCCAGTTACAGTAAACATATTATAGAGCAAAATAACACTGAGCAGGCAATGTTGTCACATCTCCTTAGTTAAATATGACACAATATTTGAAGAGTAAACTAGACAATAATATTATAATTATATACTGTAACACCTTCTGACAGAGGAAACTACCGAGGTCAAATTAACTTATAGTGATGTAACATTTACAGTAGATAGAAATGTCCTATTCTATTTCACTGGAATCCCACCCACTGAACTAAACAGGAACCCCTCTGTGGAAAAGTGTGGTGTGTGTGTGGGTGCTTGGGTGCACCTCTGGGAGAGCCCTGGTGAAACAGTGCATCACTGTCGCCAAGGGGACGGCCCTGCCTACACATCCTTCTTGGTGTGACTCACGACCTCCATACTTCCATCCATGTGTACCTCCTCTTCTTTGTCTATTTCACTCAAGGTATAGATACTCCAACACCTTTCATTAGTTCTTCCTCATACATCCACCCATTCTTGTCAAAAGTATCTATCAGACACCCATATAGCGAGACCTGATTTGCTGATGCCTAACGACAACATCTGATCATCCGCAGTGCAGTTTACCATGGCTGCAGCCTGGTCACAAGGTAGGAGGTGAAAGTAAAACTTCAAAAAGAACGTCTAAAACCTTGACCGAGAGCAGAAGCCAGAATACTGTTTCTAGCTTTTTATAGTTTTTCCTGTCTGGAACGCACCCTAATTTATCGCTACTTTTATCATATTATACATTACATTATTAATATCCTCTCCATGCTTTTTAACAAAAGGTCTCGTTCACCATAAGCAAAATAATATCATATAATTTAATACAAATAGCAAACATGGCCTATGTATGATCCGATTAGGCAGGTTTCAAGAGCTTTTTTAGATTGATTAGGTTTACGTTGTTGTTTTATGTGTTGTATAGCCTATGCATTAATAACTAGCCATTGACAGAACTGGGAGTTTTTTTCTTCCACTTTTAGTCGACCATAGAGAATCCCCTTAATGACTCCCCCGCCTCCGCGCCGTTGTTGGCAGCGGCCCCGGAGCCGCAGCACTGCCGGCGGGGGAGAGAGGTAATAAATAACCCGGGGAGAGGAGCGGAGACCGCCGGGCGGTGCACAGTCTGACCTGACAAATACTCACTGGAAAACCATCAGAGAGCGGGAGCCCACCCCTAGCGCTTGGAGCCAGCCTTTCAGACATGAGCAGCAATATATATAGGCCTGCCCCTGCCGGAAAAAAACGGCGTCTCCCTCCCATTGATGTCCAGGCACCATCAGAGACACGGTGGGAGTAATTAACGATTTAGAGAAAGGTTATAATTTCTTGGTTGAAATCTCAGTTTTCTGTAAAAACTAGCAAAAAACGTAGGCTACAGGCTTTCGGTCTGATAAAAGGCAGCATATTCTGCTTTCAGGCAAGGGTCCCCAAAAGTGGGTTTTGGGCAATGGTGAAAATATTTCTGGGTGTGGTAGTAGTAGGCTGTAGGACGAATTTTTGAATTCATGAAGAATGAATTCAAAGGTCAAAGCCGGATGTTTCTACTGAAATTATGTGGCACTCTGAAATAGTCAAGAATTATAGGAACAAAAAGGTTTTGTATCCTATTAAACTGTCAAAGTTCACCAAGAAAGCGTTTACAGTTGTCTCAGCGCAAGCGGCGGATGCACTGTAACATTAGACCCAGAGAGTCTCGTTGGGTTTATGTTGTCGTGCCGGCGCCTTTCGCCTCCCTTGGCGGATATGTGGGGTCAGGCGGCTGTCTGTGATCCCACACAGCGGCTCTTCCACGTGGGATTTATTTCCTCGCTGGACGGGCAGGCAGGCGGCCCATGAGGATACTCGTTTTAGCCCAGTGTCTGTAGCTGTCAACGCCGGCAGAGGCGAGCGGACACCTGACCCCACATATCCTCCCTAAACACTCCCCTTCCCTGTACCCTGTAGCCCACCCCGTCACACACACGCGCGCGCACACACACACACACACAATCAACAGCGAAGGCTGCACACTAGCCTACACCAGAATCCTCACAATAGCCTGCTTCCTTTCCTTTGAAGTGTTTTGTTAAGGCTACATGCTCTCGTGATTAGGGGGTCAGATGAATGAGCGGTTAGAGAAGCGGGCTATGAATCAGAAGGTTTCTGGTTCAATTCCCGGCCGTGCCAAAAATGGCGTTGTGTCTTTGGGCAAGGCACTTCACCCGACTTGCCTCGGGGGGATGTCCCTGTACTTACTGTAAGTCGCTCTGGATAAGAGCGTCTGCTAAATGACTACATGTAAATGTGATATTAGTATCTGGAATTCCATTGATAATCAACTACAAAAAGCTTTATCCTTCACCAACCAGGCACCTGGCATGAGATGGTCTTCCTCTCCTACCGGCCATGTTAATAATTTGTGCAGTAAAAGATAGCGTGCCTCTCTGAGTTTGTGGGAGTTATTGGCACAATATTCCGCACCATATTTGTGCGAGGCAGTGATAGGAACATAAATTATTTCTTATCTCTTCCGCAATCCATTTTTCAAAGGGTTCACTGTTTGAAGGGTAGCGCCAACAGCGAACCCCATATCGGCAACATTTGCCTTCAGAGTTATTCTTGAGATGTTAAATTATATTTAAAACAATGGACTAAAACCATGTTATATGGTTATATGGACTGCCCTGTCTGGAATTGTATTATAATAACCTACCTGCTTTGTCAATTTAGTCTATGAAGCCATGACGGCGAACAATGTTTTTTTTTTACATAGGGCCCTGCTGTAGCCTATACGTAGGCTATTATAAGTAGCCTCAAGGCCTACAAGCATAGCCTACTAACCAACATCAAACCGGCGTTGTAAAGAGTTAATATCTGCTCGCAAAGAATAAATCCCTGCTCCCTCAGTCCCTATTGATTTTGCCCATGTGAAGTGAAACCAGCAATCAGCACTGCGGTTTGAAATAGCCCTGAAACTAGAGCGGAGACGTCGATGAGTCGCCGACACGTTTCAATTAGCGAGCCGTCCCGGCCTATCTGTCCCCCGGGGCGCCGTGCTCACAGGGCCGGTCACGCCCGAGACCAGGGGGTTGGGGCTCACCGAGCGAGGAAAATCATCGGTAAAATGATATGTTACCTGCTTGTGTGTATCCGTCATTTGCCAATATGCTGAGAGAAAATGTTGCACCATGCAACAACTGCAGACCATCTGCGACGTTGATGATTGAACGATGTTTGGCTTTTAGCAATTTGACTATTTGAAGTTGGCAAAGTCACCACACAGGCTATTAACGAACATAGACATAACAAAATATAGCCCAAGTAATTTTACACAGGTTGAAGTTTACCAGTGCCATGCCATGCCGAGCCAGTTGTCATATGCACGTAGGCCTAATAGGCTAATTAAAATAACTTTTCCGATACAAAAGTTCAAGCTTTTGAAGATCATGAACACCAGTTTTTCCATACTGGTAAAAGCTTTCAAAATGAATTTTGCTGTGACAAGAGTTAATTTAGTGAGAAGGAAACGGGCCAAAACACGGGCTGTATCTCAGGTCTCCTCCAGGACCCTTCCACCCTTTTGAAGGTAACGAGTAACACAAAGAACATGACCCTAAAGTCTATTTGTAGGCTAGTACGGCTGTGAATGACTGTAAATATGAACATGAGGGAGCCCAGGGGGATGGGGGTGGGGGATGGTGGTGGGGGAAGGGGGCGTCGGATTGGCCTCTCTCTGTGACCCTGAGCCACGCTGCACAGCTCTCTGACAGTTCTCATCAACAACAGTAGGCTGCACACTGTGGAGGAGTGTGCAAGCGGAGCTGGGGGTTACGGGTGAGCCAGGGGGGGGCGCAGCGACAGCTACCCACAGCCCCTCACCCCACCCGCTGCTCCTGAGCCCCCCCCTCTGGCCTCTCGCTCCGCGGCTGGCTGGCAGCTCACCGCAGGCTCAACCCCCTGCCTCTCCCCCCTCCCTCCCAGCCCGATCGATATGGCTCTTCGCCTTTCATCTGACCATAGCTTTAGAGGAGCCGCACTTCCTGGAGAAAACCCAATACAGCACTCAGTCTCAGGGTAGCTTATACTGTATGTGTGTGTGCCTGGGTGTGTGTGCCTGGGTGTGTGTGCCTGGGTGTGTGTGTGCGTGTGCAAACGAGACAGAGAAAGACGGAGAGGCATAGAAAGAGAAAAAAGGGGGGGGGGGTATAGGAGAGAAAGCCAAGCAGTAGATGTGTTTGAGAGAGCATGGAGGATGATGTGATGAATCAATTAAGTAGCAACTAGATAATTTCAAATTCATACCCGGTTTTACTGTCAACACATGCAGCCCGACAGCTCATCTAAAGAGAAATAGATACAGTTCATCATAACTCTGTTCTTTCCGTTAATAGCAAAAAAGTTAAATAGATACCTTTGGTAGCTTGATGCTGTGAACCGTAGATGATGAGAGTTCAACTGCCTTGTGCTTCTCTTTGAGACAAGAGTTCACTGTTTGTAGAAAATCCTCTTAATAAATACTCCAAAAGCAGGAGAGACAGCTTAATCCGACTCCTGTTCCTCCCTCTGCTTATTCCACAGTTTCCTACGTCTTGTTTGTGGATTCTGAGCTACATTTGAAACATCTTCCCCAAACAGCCAAATTTTAAAAGGGGGTCAGAAAGGGACACCTTGAGTTCAGGATCAAACCAACATGGAATAGGAGGACATTGGTGGGAATCAGTATGAATGGATGGTAGACTACTTTACGGATATTCACTATTACTATTACGGAAAATTATATATATATACTGTATATCTAGCTTGTACTATTTCACTTAAAACTGTAAGTGGGGCTGTCTGTCATTAACATACGTCAAGTTGGGGCACACACACACACACCTCCCCCCATCCAAAGGAGAACCACCAGTTTCGGATGTCATCCAAACAGATGTTTCAGTCTGCCCAGAGCGTAGCGGCCCAGTGCCTCCTGTTTTGATTGGCCGCCTCGTCCTCTGGCTTTCCCGTAACGGTCGGAGCGACGTGTATGCGTGGGTCTGCTGCTTCCAGCCCTCAGAGGAGCGCGATGGGACCGTGGTGGCAGAGCCACAGCTGGCAGACCCATGGGTCTGTGAGCCCCGCACACACAAGCTGAGAGCGTCCGCAGGGGACCAGCGCGCCGTCCCTCTGGAAAACAGTCCGCCGCTGAATGACTCACCCTCCAACACACGGGGGAGAGTCAGTGTGAGGTGAACAGCGTGGTCCCAAACATTTCCAGACGATCCAAAATAGGCACGGTTTGTCCCAGACTGATGGTAACCAAATGTCAAATTAGGAGGGTCTGTTTTTTTTGTTGCCGTCATGACATCATGATGCAAGCGGGACAGGAACCCTCTACAGCTCATTACTCCACTACAGCACATGACCAGGGCCTATAAATATGTAATGAAGGTGTTTATTCTGCTTTTATATACCCAGGGAGTTAGTCAGGTGACGGGTGGGATTTCATTGGCAATGCGTGCATTTATGTAAACGAGGGGGAGGAGGAGGGGGGGGGGGGGCACTTTGTGATTTACGAGTCCCAGATCAGTCCAACTTTGGGAGACATGGATGCTTACACCTAGTCTACTAAGACAGGGCTGTTACATAGACTGTAGTAGATGTGGACTTCACCATCAGGATCCACCCTTGAAACCTCACCCCTGAAACGGATCCACGTTTATCCCTGGCCCTGCTCCCACTGTGTCTGCTGGTGTGTTGTCTGTCAGGTGTGAGTTAAGGATGGCGTCGAGCCCCGCGGCCTGGTGGGTCTGGGGTGGGGAGAGGCCCAGGAATGCTGGCGGGCCGGGCCAGGGCGGCTGCTGGCTTGGCAGGTAGATGAAGTGTGGATCATGTGGGACGGCGTGGGGGTGATTAATGCACAGTGGAACACTGGAAAGAAAACAACGCCATAAATCAGCTGGCTAGCCGCCCGGCTAATTGTAATTGAAATGAATTTGTCTGCCCCTAGTGCCGGGAATCGCAATTGATATTGACCAGAGGAGGGGGCCCCGGTGGTCCATGAGAAATGAAACAAGGAGTGGTGTGTTCTGTGTGTCCGAGATCAATACAGAACTTGGCGTTGACGTTTGAGGATGGTAAATATGATGTCATGCTACGGGGGGGTTGGCATGATGTTTAGATTTAGGTCAAGGTTGGATGTCCTTTTGAGGAATATTAGACTTTGTATATGCATGTTGCCCAACAAACTTTTCCCACTTCCCAGTTTGTTAAAAGCAGGTTCTGTACTACACTTTTTAATGTTTCCATGATTTTATTTAGGAATATAACCCATAAACATAATTCAGTTCTAAACAATTCTAGACTAGCTGGCCATAGGTATAAATATCTAAAACACCAAATGATATTGCACACTTAGATACAGCTATCCTTAGACTACAGACAGCCAAAAGCACACCCATTCATTAAATCAACCTTTCAGCATTTAATTGGGGCATGTTCAGACTAGTCCTTGTTTGGATTTGAAATCAACATGCAGTGGATCTGTGAATATTCAAGCCTTTATGAAGAGAAGAGAGGGCATTGAAGTGGGCTCTATGTCTGAATCTTATTTAGATATTGTTGCTACTCTTTATTGTTATCACATCGAAATAAGCCGGCCTGGTCCATCTTAGCTTTTCCTTCTCCAATCCTGCATTGACCTCACAGTGAGGTAGGATTACCGAATGCACAATGTACCCTGGGTAAAAGGGACCATATTGTGGAGAGTACCCTGGAGAGCATTCAGTCTCTGGGGTTTGGTTTCCATGTGGCACCGACACATGCTCCCCTACACGGGAGACAAGGACCATAAATCTGCTAAAGACATAAACACACATTTTGAAGAAATATACATAAGTTTACATGCGCTCATGTATCCACACACATAGACGGACAGACACACACGCATAGTATTCAAATTCACACCATTTCTCTCACATTTTCTGGTGGGGCATAGACTCTACATTCACCAAAGATATGAACTCAGCTGGCATTACTGAAATGTGGAAATTATGATGCCACAAGGCCAAATTTAAAGTTTCATTACAGGCAATATCTCTCTCTGCTTGTGAATAATCAACCGTCAAACTTTACACCAACACCAACCAGGCTAACAGACAACAACACCACTCACTAAACTCCTACTGAGGATACAAAGGAGGGTCTTTAACAGTGGGCCTATAGGCTGGGCCCTATCATTTAGCAATGTACTGAGGAAGGGCTAAAGGAGTTGCAGCTACTGTGGTGCAAAGCTCCACAACTTGCAATGTAAACCCACAAGCCTACACACACATACACACACACACACAAGTGCACGCACACACGCACACACACGAGTGCACACACACACACACACACACACCCAGGGGCTTTTCTGCTCTTTTTTTTCTTTCCCCCCGTCAGGAATCTATATTTCATAAGCGAGCTGTGGAGCTCCAGTGCCCAATTATCAGCAGATAAGGCGCAGGAAGCCCTGGAGCGCCGGCACGGCTATTTAGATGGGGGGAAGGGTGGGGGGGGGGGGGGGGTGGAGGGAAGGCAGGCAGGCAGGGACCCAACCCCCCAGGGGCACTTCGCCCTCACCATGCTCTTTCTCCCCCTCTCTTTTTTTCTCTCTCCCTCTCTAGCTCTCCCTCCCTCCGTCGCTGATAGCCTCCTCCCTTACCTTACCGCCAGGGTTCAATTAGCCCTAGCGGCGGCTAGCACCCGCAGCCCTCAGCCCAAGGAGCAGGCAGTCACCATAGCCCCATCTCCACTACACCAGAACCCTGAGCCCAGCTACCAAGGCTGGATTGCTCATGCACACGGAGGGCTTTCACTGTCTCAGCCTCGGAGACAACAAGGTCATTTGTTCTGTATAAACAGGAACAGAGACGGTTTGCTTTTTTTGGGGGTCATAGTTGTTGTTAGTTGCTCGTAAGAACACAACGTGCCAGATAGTTACAGCACAGTACCAACGTTATGCTAACATAAAACCCTGTCTTCTGAGCGCATGATCATTACTTTGACCCCGACATTAAGTCATGTCTGTCTGCACTAAGTGCTTCCTGTTGGTAGGTCGTAGGACTTGATTGGTTTGAGGTGCAACTCTGTGTGCCTCTCACGTCTTCTGGCCTCTGCAGACTGGGGGCTGCAGCCAACAAGGCCGAGCAAGGTCGGGCAGAGGTCAGGTACAGCTCTTGGATACGAGACGGATATCGATTTGTAGGGACAGTCCACACACACACACACACACACACACACACACACACACACACACACACACACACACACACACACACACACACACACACACACACACACACTACAGGGTAGGCAGCAGCCCATAGATCAGCCAGGGGCAGAAAATAGGCTGGGTCAGAGGGGAGTGTGAATGTGCGTGTGTGTGTGCGTATGGTGATAAGACTAACAGCCTGCTGAAATCCCCTCTCACCCTGGGGTCCCCACCCAGACCTGCTACACAGTGACCCCACCACTACTGTGTGGCAATAAAAACCTGGACGGTCCAATAATGTCATAAACAATGAATGCTGCATTTACACCAACACACACACAAACACAGAACTTAGCTCTTTTTTTTCCAGTCAGTTTTGCTCCAGCCTATTCATACCCTCATGTCCTGAAGGGTGTCAGTTGATTATGCCAATGCTTTACCAGCTTGCTTCTCTCACAATGAGCCACAGACTTGTGTTGTCAGTCTGACAGTGAGCTGGACAAACATGAGAACTTGTGGTTGGTGGTTGTTCCGGAACATTTGTCACCTCAGGAGGATGTGTCCATCATAGGAGGGGGGTGGGGGGGAGGGATGGAGGTTCTACTGACGGCCATTACAAAGATGGAAGCTTGGCTGTACACAGCCTGGGTCAGGCAAGGGGCTGAGCTGGCATTTTGCCCGCTCCGATAGCTGTGTGTGTGTGTGTGTGTTTGTGTGAGTGTGTGTGTGTGTGTGTTTGAGCGAGCAGGCAGAGGGGGTAGTGAAGCAGGGGAGCCTAGGCAATGCTCCCGGGCATGGAAAGCAGGCCAACTCTATACCACACTACAGAGACCTCCATAGTCCCTGCCAGGGAGAGAGGGAGGGAGAGAGAGAGAGAGAGAGAGAGAGAGAGAGAGAGAGAGAGAGAGAGAGAGAGAGAGAGAGAGAGAGAGATAGATGGTAAGGGTGGTAGAAGTAGATGAGTACCCCTGGAGGAATGAAGAGAGGGAGGGAAAAGGTCCTGTCTTTCCTGGATATGTATGGATGAGAAATACTCTCATTGATCAACAGGAAAAATGGACGGAACATCCAGAACACTGAATGAAGGAGAGGACTCTCTCCATGTAGGATTGTCTAAAACGAGCTCCACAGAAAACGAACGTACACAACAGCCCACGAGAACATACATTGTCACTCTCAGGTTTGCCAGATGACATGTGGCTGCCGTGTGTCAGAACCTAGAACCTTCTTTCTCTCACTTCCTTTCCCTCGTCTGCTCATCTGTTTCAGAGCTCTCCAGCAGTCCCGCGTCTCTCAGCCTCCGTAAGCCGGCAACTACCGATGCTTCTGATAACAGGCAGCAGAGAGATAGAGAGAGAAAAAGCGAGTTGAGACAGAAAGATAGAAGTTTTCCTTTTGACGCTCATGTTCCACAGTGAGAATCCCCCGGCAGCCCCAGACATCTGGTTCCAGTTAGCAGCCTGACGCGCTTCCTGTGCCGAGCCACGGTTCACGAGTCCAACGCCACGGCAACAGCAAACACTCGCTGGTGCTAACGTCACACTCGGGTGCTCCCCTACCGTCGTCCCCGTACTGCGGGATGAGGCACGCCAATATTTACACACACTTCAATACAAGCTTAGGCCTTTTACTAGGGCTTGTAAACAGGACTTGGACTTTTTTTGGTGTGTCTGTTGTGTATGTGTGTGTTGGTGAAGGGGGTGACACCGTGACAAAAGAGAAGAAAGCAGGAAAGTATTGATGTCCCTACTTGTTAACAGTGTGTTCTGCTCACAAGACAATCGTACCTGCTGTACGTGTAACATGACATTTTGTGATGCTGAACTCACCATAACAGGTGTCTGGTAAGGGATGCTGTGACAGTGGCCTCTGACAAGGCGTCATACAGTTATCACAATACTGATTCATTGAGGTGATTCCCTCTGCGGAGGAGGGGAAAAGTGTCTCCCTTTGACTGAGTGTCGAGGAGGAAGAAAGCAGCTTGAGGTGGGAGTTGAGGTCACACAGCCCTCCCCCCCCCCCTGCAGGAGAACCCCACCAACCCCGTGGGCCACGCCCACAATTGTGGGTAATGGAAGTGAGAAAGAGGGGGAGACAGCAGAGAAATGAAAACACAACGAGGAGGAGGAGAATGTAGAAAGGTGAAAGCCTCAGAAAGCCTTTCCTGCGTCGGAGGGACTCCCTGCGACATTTAGATCAAAATCATTTTCTAACAAAGACATTGTAACAGCTTTGTGACTGGAATTTCGCAACCGCAAGCTAAAGGTCATTCTATGTGAGCCTATTAATGACTCTAAATAAAAAAAATATGAAGCTTGTACTGCACATGGTAAAATTTGTAAAGTCTTACCATAAATAACTTATATAACTGAGTGGAAAGCTTTTGGAATGTGTGGAAAATGCACGTTTAAATTTTGAGTGTGCTATTAGTTGCGGAGGAAGATTTCAAAATGAGGACAAATTAAAGTTGTAGGAGGAAGTTTTGATTTGTGTAGAGGTCATGGAAAGGTCAGCCCCATTTGAAAACCAACAAACAGCCCATAGCTAGCACCTCTGCTCAACCAGTCACCTCCTGATCGAAGCGTTACCATGGCCAATGACCCACGACCTAAGAAAGTCCTCTGATTCTGCCCCCTGCACAAAATGCAGAGGAAGACCACGGTCAAAGATGGAGGAGCTGCATGGCAGTGTTCTGAAGGACAACACGACAGCAGACTAGCTCACTTCAAATTTCCCTTTTCTTTTGGACATTTTTTTCCCTACACTTCCTACGCCTTTTCCACAATCTCTCCAGCTGTCTCCTCATCCCCCTCATCCCTCCGCTCTCTCTCTCTCTCTCTCTCTCTCTCCCTCTCTCTCTCTCTTCCTCACCGCTCCCTCGCTCTGTCTCCCAGGCAGCAGCAGTCTCGGACCCTCCAGCAGTGTTCATATCCTGCAGGAGCCCTCAGGTTCCAACCTGTCAATATCCCAGCCCTGGCCCCAGCCTGACTCCTCTGTGGCCCTGTTAACCTCCATGCCGGCTGGGACTATGTGGGCATCTCCTGTACCCCGATCAGCCCAGGACCAGGCCCTGCTGGCCCCACAGCCTAGCCTCACAAACCCCCCACCCACCACTACCACCATCCCTCTGAGATCCTTAAAGGGCAACTCCATGGCAAGCAATATGGCAATTAACAGCTGTTTTGTGTTAAGGGGACTGGTTGGTGATACAGAATGACAGTCACGTTCAGTATGGTCACACACAGGAACACCAGAGATGGTTGAAGGAAAAAAACGGAATATGATTACATTTGTGAAGCCTTTGATTAGAGCTTGAATGAGAGCCAAGTGCATTCGCTCCCCTGTTAAAGGTTGAGACATCTAAATCAATTTCAGGAAGAGGCAGGTTTTTTGTTTTGTTTTTACCAAGTGATCTGCTTTGGCACTAAACTGAAGAAGAATACACCCTAACTAACAACTCACTTACATACAAACTTCAAAACACCCACACACAACACAGGGCAGTGCACACGCATGCATACATACAATATCGTTAAGCATACACTCCCATAAACCAACCATAAATACAGCACCGTGACACACCCCATCCATGAGCCACACACCTCACATTCTCTCACTCCACAAACACACACACACACACACACCACGGACCTCACAAGCGGAGTGCGCCAGTCTCACGAGGACCCTCTGACGACTTGGGAACCACAGAGGTGAGGGAGGAAGTTCACGTTGCCGGAGGTGTGAGAGCATGACAGTCTAATCCCTCGCCACGGCAACAAGCGTGTAGCAGCACGCAGAATCCTAACTGGGAGAGGGACTGTCTGCTGGGAGGAAGGGAGGGAAGAAAGGAGGGAAGGAGCGAGGAAGCTCAGGTTACCGTGGTCAGAAAAGCAGGCTCGTTCAAAACCCTCCCTCCCACACACACCCATCCCCGGCTGCCACAGGGCTCTGTTGTTGTTGGAGGTGTCTGGTTTCGACTCCTGTGGGGGGGGGGGGGGGGGGTGGCGGGCGGGCAGGCGGGCGGCACTGTGTGATCTACGGTTCCTTTGCGTCACACCCCACTGCTCTTGGAGGAGGAGGGCGGCAGTTGGGGGGGGTGGGGGGGGGGTGGCGCAACTCAACTCCATCCCCTCCAGGCACAGGTGTGATTTACGCTGCACACACAGGTACACACATGCACGTACACACATCTCTCCCCTGTGCTGAGGTCCCAATCCAAAGCCTCTCTTTCAAACACCAAACAGACTTTAAGCTGAGGTCTCACTAAAGTAAACCTAGTGTTGGTTTGTCTAATACAACTTTGGACAGGTGTTGGTTTGGGAAGTATGGCTCGTAGCCGTCTTGTGAAAAGTTCATAACTTTAACTTCAAGGTAACTTCACCACACAGTAAATGCAAATGTTTCTGGGATATTACCAAGAATCTGGAAGTATGCCATGAACTCTGTATGACCATTCGTGAGCAGAATGTTTGTCAAGGGTTAAAAGCAATACCCCAATACAGCACCATATCTGACCACCATTCCCAAAAACCTTTCAAACATTTAACCTCACATTATGTCACGTCCGATCTGCAGGAGGGATTCTAGAGGGAAAGAGGAGAGTGGTGGTTGGGGGGGGGGATTGTTGTGGTAGAGTCTCCTCATCAAGGGGCACTTGGGGGTCAGAAAGAGGAGCCCCTCTAAATGCAGAGAGGGTGCACGCTGGCCCTCCCGCTCACCGTTTCACTGCGGAGTGGCGCTCATGAATCATGCATGGAGGACATCTGCCTCCGCTGAATAATAGATCTGTGGAGGCCCAGCATATGGAAACAGCCTAGCATGTGTTAATGGCAGCCTCCCCATGACAAAATATGGGTTAGAGACATATGACTGACACACACATCCAACACATCCAGGACATGTACAGAAACCATGTGAATGGCGAGATTGTCCATGTAAATAAACAAATTACTGAATTGGAAAAGAATCATAATCAACAGAGATCATAGTTGGAAAAACTATGGAAATTCTGTAGATGGTTATATAGATGTATCACTGGCATTGGACCAACAAATGGAGAAATGGACACTTACTGCCCTGGTTTAAATTTGAGTCATTATTAGACTGATTTACAAGGCCACTTCAAGTTTCCAAAGATGGGCATATGAATGTACAATACCCAAAATGCAATAAGGTTATTGTGATGCAACTTTCCATATCGGCCTGTCCCTGTCTTCAAGGCATAGTTCAAGTATTTCTGAAAATCCCCCAAGACTTCTAATAAAAATAATTTATAATTAGTTTTAATCTTCAGAACTTGAAGGTGGTTATGGCTGGATCGTGGTTTGGAGACCATAACATCTGCTACATATTTCTTAAACATTGCACTACCCCTTTAAAGTCAGGCCGCTCGAATATTCTCCACACTCTGGCTACAAATCCCCCCCCCCCTTTCCCCCTTTTAAAGAGAGGAGGGGGGGGTTTCTTCCGGCCCAGTTGAGCGCAAGGCCCGGTCCGCCGGGGACAGCTTCGATCGCAGCCTTTCTTCCGAGGGATTATCCTCTTATCAGCGCCGTAAAAGCTGGGCTAAGAAGCACCAGTAATTAGCCTATCTTTAATTAACGAGCACCCTGCTCCAAAACCACCCACGTCTCACTCAGACTCCATCTTGGAAGGGCTGTCTACAGCAGACCTGCTTAGGGTTGTTGTTTCTTGTGCACTGCTCTGCTGGAGGAGAGAGTGAGAAGAAAAGGTCAAAGTTGAACGTGAAGTAGGGCTGAACTGAAAACTGCATCATGTGGAACCACCCCCCTTCTCTCTCTCACATACACACACAAACACACACATATCGCAGGTTTCAAAGGGAATCCTTCCACCCACCAATGTTCCATGGTGGGTGTGTCTTTGTGTGTGTGTGTGCATGTGGTGGTTAGATGGTTACAGTCTCAAAAGGCTACTACTCACTCACACAGAAAATGTTTCCATTCATGATAGCGGATAATCAGCAGTGGAAATCCAGACGGGCAGGTCTAGGAAACACCTCGAGCTTCTCTGAAGTTCACAACACACACACAACCACCAAACCCCCATCACATTTCACAACACCATTTCAATCTCAGTCAGAGACGGCATACATTTACTACGTGCAGTATGAACTGCTGTCACATAGAGGCAACACAATAGTCTAGTACCATCACTGGGCTAATTATGTCCTTCACAGAGCCAGAGAGCACCGGGCCAGCTGAAGGGGAAAGACAGAGCACTGATAGGCTCAGATGAAACGAGAGAGCAAGCCGGCCGTGCCCGAGCCCTCCCTGCCCCGGCCCTCCTTGCCCCGGCCCTCCCTGCCCCGGCCTGGCCTTGGTTCTGGCAAACAGGGTGGGGGGGTGGTGTGGGCTTGGGAGGCAGGGGGTCGGACAAAGCGCGCATACATTAGCGGTAGCCCGGCTGCACTAATTGCTTCTCACTTTAGACAAATCTCCCGCAAATCACGGCCGCCACGCCGGCAGCACTGCTGGAGCCCCTAGAGGAGAGGGGGGTGGGCGGGAAGAGAGGGTAGGGGAGGTGGAGAGACAGCAGCCAGGCGGACGGAGGTGGGGGAAGCGGGGGAGAGGGGAATGGCGGGGGAGTGTGGAGAGGGCTGGGGGGGGGGCGCTGAGCGGAGCGTGTGCACCAGAGGCGCCTCAGAGCAGGATGGAGGAGTTGGGGAGGAAGGAGGAGGGGGGTTGTTCCCTTGAGGTAGTGGAGAGACAGAGAGAGAGAGAGAGAGAGAGAGAGAGAGAGAGAGAGAGAGAGAGAGACAGAGAATCCAGCACTTCCAAGAGCACCGCTCGCTACCTCTTTCTGTTTCTCAGCTCATCCACAGTCCAGGCTGAATATTGCCCCCCCCTCCAACACACGCAGCCCCTACCCCCCATCCCTCCCCTTCTCCAATCTTCAGAACCACGACCGCTCTCCCACCACCCCTCACATCCCTTCATCCATCCTCCCCTTCTCCCCCCTTCCACAAGCTCTAAGATCTCTGCTCTCCCCCTGGCTCGCCCCTCTTCCATCCCTTTCTCTCTCTTCAGAAAGGCAGACAGGGAGAGTGGGGGGGGAGAAAATGAGAAAAAGAGAGAAGGGAGAGAGAGGGAAATGAGAAAGAGACGAGAGAGAGAGAGAGTGAGAGAGACAGAGAGAGAGAAGGAGGAGAGAAAGAGCGAGAGACAGGAAAGATGAAACTCTACAAAGAGGGAGAAAAAATCAATACCACAGATGGATAGCCGGATAACAGGGTCCGGCATGCTCCGGCGCTGAGGCAATCCAGAGGGTGCCCACACAACTTCCACACAGGCGGGGAGACGGGCAAAACAAGACGCTGTGAGGAAGGTGGGGATCTGCCTCGGGAAGCCAACAACACCAAACACACACACACACACACACAAACACAGCCATACACACACAGACATACGAAAACTCCACACAAAGAGACAAGATGACCAAAACACGAGGAACCAAACACACCTAAGTGAACTGATAACTTGTAAAAGAGTCAAACTAGCATCCAATGTAAAAGTAGATCAATAGTATCCCTGGGCCTACTGGCCTTCTGTGGAGGTCATCCCAATTTCTTACTGGCTGAAGGCTATACTGTTGTGGCTATCTGAGTTATAAAATACCTATATACCTATATGATCAGCACAGACCCTTACCAATATTAGCAAATTTTCACATTCGCAATTGGGATATGAAAGTAAAAGCTATACCGACGATATCACCATGTCTATGTTAATTAGCGCCAAATAAAGAATACCAATGTTAAGTAACTAATGGTGAAGAAGAAGGAAGTGAGGGTATTGAGTCAGGTTGCAGTACTACATTATTAATGGCAGAGGACATGTATGTCTTTCCAGAGTTTTCTGCCAAGCAGGCACATCTCTGGTGCCATCTAGGGGATTTTGTTAGTAAAGCTTAGTAGACCGGTTAGTCTACTTACCACAAGACAGGAGAGGGAAATATCTTCCTTTAGTGCAGCTCCATCCTGTGTTGAACTGACTGAACAGACATAACTCCTGACAAACAGGTGTTGTTTATCAACCCTTGCTCTAAATTAAAACTAGTTACGAATTATATTCGAAAGCCCTTCAGATCGATAATTATGTGGCCTACACCTTCAACAAACCCAACAAATATCTAAGCCTCTTTTAACACGTTTAAAACTGCCGACTAGATGCCTAGGTTACTCTGATCTGAGGAGAATCCTGTCCAGATTTTCCGGTGAGTCTTGGGAACGGATCTCATTAGCGGTGCCTGAGGCGGTGCCTGAGGAGTCATCAGAATTCGGTTTACTGGGCCACCCGGTGCTCATTACGGCGGCATCTTCATTTGGCATATCGGTACACCGATATTACATTAGATAAACCTGCCAGAGAAATTAGTGCACAGAGAAAAACGAGCCACTAAGCTACAGTCTATATTTTTTTCTCTTGTGCCTCGTGCACAGAAGGCGTTACGTGACAGCGGAAGGCCACAGGGAGATATGTGTGGCGTGACTGGAATCCGGGCTGCTTAGCAAGGCATTCACAACGGGTCACGCTTGAAGTACTGCCGGAGACGAGGTCAGGCCGAGATACATCCAGCTCAGCTGGGTTAGGGTTACGCTCTCCGGTTTCTCCCACTTTCACTATTTTAACTGGAAAAACAACGCTGCTTCTACCTTTGTCATGTGCCCTGAGAAAACCTACGGTGGCCTAAAGAACTGACTAAAAATGCCTTAAAAAGGTGTAACCTACTCCATGGTAGCCATTGTCGTTCCGCTAACATACTGTAGAGGTCTCCCAACACCAGTTTGTGTCCAAACAGCGCCATCTTCAAGACGATTCAAAACAAAGGGTCTGTTTTCCCAGAAGAGGGCACCATACGGCCAAGTTACATTTAGTCACCTGTAAACACTTTAAATTGACACTAAAATCTTACAGGTTTCTTTGTATTTATGCAACAATACAATTAATTAATAATTGTAACCAAACTGCGGGCCACTAAACTAGTCAAGCAACAAAATCTAAAACATAACAAACTCATTAAGCTGATTAAAAATAAATACGGTGTAGTAATACTGAGGAAATCTAGTGGTTGGGAGAACTAAACCAGTTGATTAAGTAGTGCTGCTAGTCAGTGGGGGGAAGGCTGCTCTGCCCTTTGTTCTACTCAGAGCATATGCCACAAGGCTTTTACTCAGCTAACAGCTGCTAAGACCATTAACTCTGCAGCCACTGGAATGGAGTTTTCACTGGGAGGGAGGAGTGTATTACAAACCATGCAGTATCACAGTTGGACCCCAGAGGTTGCTATAGAGACAGGTGACACGGAAAGACAAAATGCCAGTGTTTGTATGATATGGAGAGCTAAGTTACAACCAAGAGACACACTTTTTCAGGTGTATATTTGGTTGTCACATTGACTCGTCGATATCAAGCATATAATTAATCTTGTTGAATATCTTTAATCCTGTTTGAATACTTTGTTAGGGGCTGGTGTATCAAGGAGACCATTACAATGACCCCTATAGGCAGTCCTGTTCCCTATGTGTTGTGTGGACCATCCTTGTCTACAGCCTACAATGTTGTGCCTCAGGCACCAGAACTCTACGAACCACCAGCCTCCATTTTCCCTGCTGTAGAAGAGCACAAGAGTATTTTCTGGGGCTTCACTTCACCTCATTAAAAAGAGCTGTCCCCCAGTGCAACGTTTTAGGGCAGCATTAAAAAAAAAAACCTCTTTTCTAAAGCTCTGTCATTCCCCTGCTCGCTCCACGCTCATGTCTGGGCTAAGCAATCAGGCCAGATCCGCCTCCCACATTCATCTCCAGAGACCCTCTCCAGTGTGGTCCTCCAGCACTGGTGCTCTGAGCTGGTGAAAAGCTCCACAACCCAGGGATTAGCTGCTGCATCTGATTACCACTGCTGAGCGGGGGTTTTCCATCCCAAATCATAACCCTAACTCACAGGGTTTAGAGATCAGAGCACCGTGAGATATCGTGTGACACGGGAGTAGCTTGAATTACTACTGTGATTTCAAATTTGCCGCCCTCATTTCGAGTGATCAAGGGTAAACAGGCCTGTTAAACATTAGGGTATACATTTTCTCAGAATGCTGTCATTATCATGTGATTATTACGTTAATTGTTATGTATATAGACAACTACAGGTGACTGCCTAAGGCACACTGACTTAAAATGGTACAGAATTGAAAAGCTGTAAGCTTTGTCAGCTTGTGCCTAACATACACATTAGGGCTTTACATACTGTCACTACAGCATGAGACACTTTGTAGGATATATGAAATGCAGTATGGATGTGTGCAGAGCATGTTTCTTAAGAAGTCTTATCAATATGAGAAATGGCCACTTATCACTCAACATCCCTCAAAAATAGGCTTTCAGATATGGTAATTTGCTCTAAACCATTATATACTACAGTCTTATTACTTTGTGAAATGGTGCACAAAACCCAAGCTACGGGGGAGGCAACTGAGAAAAATCTTCCCCCGGTGTGGAATATGTGGCAGAGAAGGTCTATTACTGTTGCGTTCACAGAGCGCCTTTTTTCATCCAAGATAAATTGCATTCTGGAGCATGGACAAATATTGTACCCTGCCCGTTTTTTCTCTCTCCCTCTTCTAATATCCAAGGTGAAGGAGTCTGGGAGCAGCATGCATTTAAACATCTTCTTTGCCCATCTCCCTGGTGGCGCGTGTCCCAGGGGGCCTTGAGGGCTGCATTCACCTTCCCGCCAGTGAGTTTATCGGCTGGCGGCGGCCGCCGTGGAGAATAGCGCTCCCATCCCCGGACTCGTGGAGAAGATTAATTACGCGGTGAAGGTGCGCAGAAAAAAAAAAACAAAGGCCAATCTGTCTGTGTCAGGCCAAGTGGACAGCCCCGAGGCGCAGCGGGTGAGTGCGCTGGCACGGCCATCTATCACAAGGACAGCCATTACACACACGCAAGGTCAGGGTGCTCCTTGCCTGCTCTGGCCTCAGGACCTGCCGCCCCACTGCCGCCCCACTCACACCGTCCCCTCAGGCTAAGCACCCATCACCCTCCACACCACCCTAGGGTCTCACCAGGGCAGCACCCCCCACCTGGGGGTGAGCCATGGAGCTTGTGGGCTGAAGAGATACCTGGGTGGGGGAGCAGGGCTATGGCTTATTCAAGGTAGAAGCCAAATCACAGTGTGATATCCATCAGTCCGGGCTCGGAGACAGATGATGGCTGTCGAAATGGCATAGCAGCAGAAGCCATTTACTAGTGGTGATTTGTTAGGCTCTGCTGCAGTTGCCATGGCCTGCCACAAAAAGCCTTAGTATTGCTAGCAAGCCTACCGCAGAAAGTGTGCGACAAAAGGGCTTTCAACACACATTGACATCGCACAACTGTGTTGGCCTACTGATCCTAAGCCAAGGCTACCAGTGCAACAATGAACACCACTGTAGAAATCTGCCATATTTAATTGTCAGCAACACACAGTCAATCCAACAGTGCAAGACGATCTAGATTTAAATTTTTCCCAGTAGAAGTACATCTTTTCCAGGAATGAAATGACACGGTATCTACCTCCAGTAGTGTCTGTGCCGATTGCACTATGTTGACCATTCACGCTGCTCATTATTCTTATTTTTATATATATTTTATTTTATATTTAAATTGTTGTATTCTTAGATTGTTTAGTTCTTAGAAATAGTTAAACTTTTGTACTTTTACTTAATTTAAGATCTGTATATGTTTAGTGTTTTGCACCTCCCTGCCACAGTAAATTCCGTGTTTGTATAACATACATGGCGAATAAACCAAATTCTGATTCTGGTCTACAGAAGAAGAGACCCCACTCCGAGGCACAGGATGATACTAAAAGTTAAGTGTCCACCAGCTGCATGTTTTATTAGGCAACATTAAAGAGGAGCTTGGAACCCTGGCATGTGCCTCAAGGAGAAGCGTCTCTTTACACCCACCCCGCTCCCAAAACAACATGATTTATAAATCAAGGAAACCCAAAACACTGTCTGGGCCTCTGCAGCTCTCCCTTGAAACGAAGGGGAGAATGCAAGACAATGGAGAAGTGGAGACTGAGCGGGGGAGAGGAAGAGGGAAATGTGGAGGAGGGGGGGGGGAGTGAGTGGGAGAGAGAGACGGAGGCCGAGTGTGAGGTTGCGGCAGGCGTCGGTGGGCCCCCAGAGTGTTCGGCGTGTGTGTATAGGGAGCGGGTGAGGAATGTGCGGTCTGGGCCAGCGGCCGCACTCGCCTGCTGGTGCAGACAGGGGGAATCCTGATTGGCTACGACAGGAATGCAAGAGCAGGATATCATTAGAACCCTGGGAGAGGCAGTCCCGGCCCCAAACACAATGAGGAGATACAACAACAGCTGGCCGCTAACAGCAACACACACACAGAGCGGTCAGGTCCTGCACGCATTCACACTCACTGGAGAAAACCACAAGTGCTGGGTTTCTTATACGGCTGCTCAAAATGGCCGACACACGGCCTCGATCAACGCTGGCTTGGGGGGGGGGGGGGGGGGGGGGGAGACCACCTCGAGCCATTCCTATCTTCGCAGAGCACGACTCCCTCTCCCATCTCCGTGTCCTCCTTCAGAGATAAACACTCTGGATATGCCTTCCTGTTTTATTTGTTTACAGGAGATAACCCCCATGTCTAAGCCACGGGACCACACACTTATGCCGAAAGCACAGGCACTTACCTGAAGACCACTTGGGTTTAGGATGAATACATGATCAGAACCACGTGCATAATTACAGAGGCTGTGGAAGCTGATCGGAGGGGGGGGGGGGCTCAGAGCCGACACAAGCCCTGGGCTAATTAGCTACCGATCAGGAGGATGCCATTATGTCCTTATGTAAATACTTACCTTCTGAGCTGTACCTAAGGAGAGGATCAGCTTATTAACAGGAAAACGTAACACACGTTTGTCAATGTTGACCTTTCTAGTGAGGCACAGGTAAAATACATGCAAAATGAGGACATGCCTTAAAACAATTCAGACCAAAGTACCGTGCTTGTGTGCGCTATCATTATGTGCTGTTGGTATTGAGCTCAAGCACAAATTTCCCCCTGAACTGTTAACTGAGCCCTTTTAGATAAACATGGCTGGTTCTGCTACAGGGCGCCACAAAGCTACCCGCTGCAGGAACATGGCTACCTTCCATCTGAGCGTGCTAATAGCATGTAGGCTACACTCTGCCACAGACCATAACACTCAGCAGAGCGGTGGAGCGGAAGGAAGGCAAGGAAGAGGAAGAAGCTCCTTGGACAAGATCTCTACCAGACAATGGCCTCCTTGTGTGTAGCACAGACAGTGGTATTCTGACAGAAATGTTTCAAGACCATATTTTCAGTGTGTATCATTGTGCTGTGTGCCTAAGGGGTACACAAGATTCTGAGAAGGATTTGGGTTGACACAAGTCACATTCGCTCCATCGCCGGTGAGAGAGAGAGGGGCGTATGAATAATTCAACCAGCGCTGCTCGGCTCTGACGTCTTGTGGGTAGGTGAGGAAAGCATGGAACAACAAGCCAGAGAACGGCAGCATCTCTTGACAAAGAGAACGTCACATGACGGCCCCGGGATAGAGATTCTGAAAAGGGTGATTTAGAAAAAAAAAGGAAAAAGGAGATAGGACAGGGCATCATTTCTGAGTGCAGCGGAAGAATAATGGCTCCTTCGCGAAATGACAGCCATCGCTGAGGCGTACCATCACAGATTGCTAGTCTATCACCACTCACAGGACCAAATGACAGGCCCTCCCTGCTGATAGCATGGCAGCCGTCCCTGAGTAGGTGCTGCCGGTGGCTGAGCCAGGCTTTGATGATATTATACTGTAGCCAGGGACAACATTCAGCTCCTTGATTCAGTGGCTGCTTGTGCCTGGGTTTTACAGAAATGTGCTGTCTGGAATCCAGGGAGAAAATGCAGGTTGGATTTATTGAGCTACGTTCTAATTTTCTTTTTTCACTTGTTTTTGGTTGTAACAAATGTTTTTTATTTTTTTTAAAGGGGCTAATAGGTAAAATGCATGGTTAAAAGGCCGAAACATCGAGGAGAAACACATTAATACATGCAATCTGATACATGCAGTGATGTTTTTTCCTATATTTACTTTTGTCATAATCTTTTTCCTGTAGACAAAGATTCTTTGAATCGCTAACGGTATAAGTAAATAATTGTTTTCTAAATGGCATTTCCTATGCAAGATAACAAAGCACAATTTCATGTCTTGTGGTGTAACTTAGTCGTTTATTTTAATTCCACAAATTTTTCAAAAAAATTACAAAATACTCAAATGGAGAGAACACAGGACTCACAATTTTTCTTATTATTTCTACTTTTTGTTTACATTGTGTCATCCCCATGGCGACTACTAATATATACAATAAGCTTCAAGATACCAGTATATATATAAATCTTAGCAGTCAGAATTTACATCCTGCTATTGCCGCTTTGAAATAAGAAGCTAAACCATTGACAACACTTAACATCAAAGGTTTGGAGACACAAAAAGAGGGACTTAAAGGCAGGAGAATTGTTTGGAAAGAAGGTAAAGGAAAATGAGGTGTACATAAGAGAGACAGAGACATGTCGATGATGGAACTGGAGTGAGAAACAAGTTATTCTCTGGTGCACATCAAGATGCACATCTCAAGTGGCATACAGACTCGCATCAGGTCTGAAAGCATCTGAATAGATGTCAGCCCTGGTGCCCATGAACAAGGAGGAGTCCATTTATAAGTGTAGGACAAGTATTACCTTTCTGTGTAAACCAGCAACAAAAAAAAGACACAGGGCACCGTTTTAAAAGTATCTAAAATAAGTCAAAGGTCTTTCTAGTGCATCATGGAACAAACAAACAGAAGACATGTTCATGGCCGTTGACCAGAGGTGAATCAATTGCGGGCTGATGTACAGTACACTTTTATGATGGGAACACTGCTTGTAACAGTCGATGGCACGCACACACACCGCCCCTGAGGTACAGAGGAGACGGCGTGTCTTCAGGGACCCAGGTGGAGGTTTGCAATGGTTAAGTTGGAGTGGAAACACACAGGCACACCATCATTTCCACTGCCGCCTGGTCCCAGCACTGGGCCTAACTCCTCCCATGTAGGCAGGCCTCTTTAGTGTCACAGTGAATATGGCGGCACGTGTTATTAGAGTGGCGGATCGGAGGATGAGCTGCTGGGAGATAGGCCCTGTAACAACATCACTTTTTTCTAGCACTCAATGCCCCTAGTCACAAGAGATACTTGAATCTATAAAGACAAAATACATTTAAAAGTGATAGTGGGCTCTCAGTGTGGAAACGTAAAAAAAAGTTTGCAATATTTGAGGTTCAAGAGTAAAATCGCAAGATAATAAATGTGAACTGAAATTGTGTTCAAATATGCAGCCGTGTTGAAATTTCTAAAATCTGTTAAAATAGTTATTCATTTTGCTGTCCAATACCCATCTCAAGTTGTGTGTTTAAAACCAATTGAAGAAGTTCAAAGAAGCTCTCAGTGCAACAATTACGTTATTCAGGGCTGGTCATTATGTACGGCATACTGAACATACACCTCAGTAACTCTGCCTCAGTCCTGTTCAAGTGTATCAAATCATTTACGCAATTCTTATAATACAAGCATTTCCAAAAATATGGTGCTTTTTTTTTAACTGACTTGGGATGAGTGAATAAGAGGCAGCCTGATGTGTGTGTGTGTGTGTGTGTATGTGAAGGGACTTAAGTCTGCACAGTAATGACAGAGGAAACCCACCACCCTCTCAGAACTATAGCCTGCTTATATAATGCCATGGTGCTCCCCTCTGAAACAAGGGATAATGCTTCAAAACTGAAAATATTGGAGGTCTTAACGACTTGGTTCGGAGTCCACACCTAGTAATAATAATAATTATAATAATAATTATATGTATATATATACTATTTACAGACTCAAAAACACCATGCTGCAGCTTTCCTTTAAAATTATGAAAACCTCCAACAATGTATTAAAATAAACGCTGAATTTAAGATAGCACTTGTAATCTTTCCGATATAATGGCCTGACCGGTCTTTTTTCTTCTTCTTTGATAAGCACAGTGACAAAGTGTCTTTTATTTCTAGCACCTACAAAAACGTCAGGGAAGCTTAGAGTATTGTCATGCAGGAGTCACAATCAGTCTTGAGGACGTTGTCACTACTTGAAGGCTATATACCAAAGAAAGTCAATGTCTTAAAAAAAAGAAAAAAAAAGAAAAAAAAAAAAAAAGAAAAAAAAACTGACAAATATCCTCCAACGTCCAACTCGTCCTTTTCTGTTCTTCACAACGGTAAAAGTTTGGAAGGAACATTCGACTTCCCCAGCGAGACTATCCTGTAACAACGTCCGGTGTACCTGCGCGCCTCCGCATCTCTCACTCGGCTCACAGCTGCTTGTCGCTCTCCTTCTTCAGTCGGCTGCAACACAACAAAGTCAACAAACCGAAAAGTTAACACAAAAATCTAAGAAATAAAAAAAATTAAATAAAAAAAATAAAGTCAAAAACAACGTTCACTTTTGGGCCGCAACCCACCAGTTGAGAAACACTGCACTATCGTGTGCCTGTCCCTGACCTGTAGTAGTCCTCCTGTCCGGGCAGAGGACCCCCATGCATGTGGTGGTGCCCATGTAACCACTGCTGCTCCATGGCTAGCCTCTGGAGCTCTACTGACTGGGCCTGCATGGCCTGGAGTTGGTGGGCTGCAGACATGGGGGGGTGCATCCCTCCTGGTAGGTCCCGTGGGTATGGAGTACCTGGGGGGAGACAAACAGGAGCACAGGCCTGGTTAACCAACAGTAGAAGATACCGATGCTTGACATCAGGAAGAATGCTTGATGTTGGTATCTGAGGGGCCATGCTGAGGTGGGTTCTTACCGAAGACAGGGTGGCGTAGCATCTCATGTTCGTGTGGCGGCTGGCCGAGGAGGGGGTTGGGGATGGCGCCGTGCGGGTAGGGGAAACGGGCCAGGTGGGGTCCTCCTGCCAGGGGGTCTACTAGCGGATGGCCCCCAGAGCCTGGAGGACACACAAGACATTCACCACCACCTTTTGGGTGTCAGAAGTTGTTTGGTAAGGGTACACTCATCCACATACAGTTCATCACAGTGACAGCATGCCTCAGCCATTTGGTGATGCCAAGATCATTACATCATCATTACATGTTACTGCTATCAAGGCTGACATGATTAAATAGTATATGAGAAATATACAAAATACAGATTTATTTATATTTAAATGGTTGCTTTAGAACCACCTTACATTTTCAAACATGCAAAATTCTTACACCTCATGAACTATGAACTGACAACATTTAGTAATATGTGTAGTACGTAGTGGTGGTGTTGGTGCGAGCGAGCAGGGCTTTCGCTCACCTTGGTGCAGGGGGTCTTGCTGGTGCAGGTGAAGGTGTGAGTGGATGTGCGAGTGCTGGTGGTGGTGCGGCGTGACGTTGAACATCTGCAGCCGGGCGATGGGGTCGTTGGCCATGGAGGCCATCCTCTCGGCGTGGAGCCTCTCGGCCGCCAGCCTCTCCGGGTAGCTCATATCGGGCCTGAGCTGGGGCCCTCCCAGGGCCAGGCGCTCCCGCTCCAGGGGGTTGAGGCCCGGGTGGAAGGAGGCGAAGGGGTGTGGCCCCGCCATGGGGGGAAGGGTGATGGCCCCGTGCCGGGCAAAGTGCTCCATGGGATTGGCGGAGGGGTGCATGCCGTCTAACTCGGGGGGCTTCACCTCGAAGCCGGGCTTCATCCTCTCCCTCAGCTCCCTCTCCCTGATCTCTCGCTCGCGCATCTCCCTCTCCCGGAGTTCACGCTCCCGCATGCCCGGGTCGGCGTTGTACAGGCCCGGCATGTGATAGGCCAACAGGGGATCGTTGGGGTTGAGTGACACAAAGAAGGGATGGTTGCGATTGGTGGGGGACATGACGTGGGGGCGGGCGTACTCGCTGAGGGTGCGAAGGGCGGGGGTGTCGGGGCCGATGTAAGGGGGCACAGCCGCGATGGTGGTGGGAGGGCCGTCGAAGGGGGGACGCATGTGGGCGGGGCCTCCCATCTGGGGGTCGCACATCCGGCCCTCGTGAGACGAGCTGGAGGCTTTCTGTTGGGAGAGGAACTAGCGTCAGGCACAGACCCTTCAAAAGGAACGACAAGAGTAACGGGGGGGGAGTTTCAGCCGGTGAGAAAAGCAGGACACTCACCGCAGCACGCTCCGCGTCCTTTTCCCGTTCTCGTTCTCTTTCCCGCTCCTTTTCTCTTTCCCTCTCCTTCTCCTTCTCCTCCCGGGCTCTCTGCTCCACCTCTCTCTTTGCCTTCTCCACCGCCTCCTCTCGTTTCTTGGCCAGTTTGGAGGCAGCGAGGGGAGTAAAATAAAAGTCTGTCCTGGCACACGAGTTGTAACCTCTATCCAGGTGCTTAATGAACCTGAGGATAAAATATAGAACAGTTATAAAATGGTAACTGGATGACATTTTCATATTTTTTATTATATTTTTTATCCCCAGAAGAAAATTGTTTCCTAAAATCAATTCATTGGCAAGCTAAAAAAAAGAATTATTTGAGGCATGTTCGATAGAAATGGGTAATGGAGTTTGATTTGATAAAAAAAAAATACATAGCGTACAGCATGTTAGCATATTTATTTAAAAGGAAGCAAACTAATAACTCGATTTCACTGCTATGATGAGTTTCTCCGGTTTGCATTAAAATGCTCATTGCTAGAAATTGGCAATATGGGAGCCACTTAAGTACAAGGCCACAGCAGTTTCTCATATTCAGATCGCCCCATTCATTCGAATCACACAGTAATTAATCTCCTGGCTCTCTATCCTTGATGATTTGAGGCCATCAGGCACTTCAGACCTGAAGGGAGATTGTCTCCTCTAGTGCCTTTTCTGCTTCCTTAATCAACACCCTGGGATCTGAGGGCAGCTTCACTTTGTTGAGAGTATTTGGTCTGCTAATCAGCCTCCTCAGACTAAACAAAGCTCAGTTCCGCAGACTGTTGACAAATAACCGCTCGTGAAAGTGTGTGTTTTTTGAGATGCTTAATTTATCGCGTCTGTAGAGTTTGCGTGTTGAGCTGGGCATACCGTGCTGATTGGCTGGCGTGCGTGGGCGTGTTGACGACGGTGGGCTCGGGTGATGGGCTTCTCTGTGGAGGCGGGGGGCTCTCCGGCTCCTCCATTTCATCCAGGGGCTCCTCTTTGATGTGTATGGGGGGGAGGACGGGGCCCGTTCCTCCAGTGCTGACTGAGGCCGGTAGGGGCATGGAGATGGAGGAGGAGGCTGAGGATGAGGAAGGTGGCTGGAGGCCTGGTAAGGAGTTGGCGGATGATGAAGGAGGCACAGAGGAGGGAGGTAAGACTTGCGTGAAGGAATGAGAGGGAAACTGGGGTTGTGGGAGTGTGCTGGGGTGGGAGGAGGCTGCCGAGGGTGGCAAGGGAGGGGCTTGGGGCGGCTGGTGGCTGACAGAGGCTGGTAGGCTCTGGGACTGGGTGAGGACTGGAGGCTGGGCCGGGGGAGGCTGGAGCTGCTGGCCCTGAGGCATGAGCTGGAGGGGAGGAGGGTGGGCTGGGGGAGGGTGGTGGGTGGACAGGGAGCTGAGGGGCTTGAGGGCGGGTGGCGGGGGAAGGTTGGAGGGCATCTGGGGGAAGGGTGGAGCGGACAGGTGGGGCGGGTGTTTGTGAGACGGAGGGTTGGGCATCTGGGGGATGGGCGTGGTGGGAGGGGGCTTGATGTGAGGCATGGACATGGGAGCCGGGGGCAGGGGCTGCTCGCGAGGAGGCTGGCCAGACTGGGAGGACACCTGGGATTGTGAGGGGGGGGTGTGGGGCCTCTGCTGGGACTGAACTGGGAGGACCGAGGGTGGGACCTGAGACTGGCCCATAGGGAAGCCCTGAGGAGGCATGGAGTGAGGATGAGGCATGTGGGAGGGGACGGCCTGGAGTGGGTGTGGCATGGGGGGCATGGGGCCGAGCAGAGAGCTGGGTAGCGACTGGGGTTGTCCAGAAGGACCAGGGGGTGGAGCCTGAGTCATCCCCTGCATAGGAGAGTGGGGAGAAGGCAGCCTCTGGGGGTGCAGGGAGGCTCCTGACTGGATGAGGGAGAGTGGGCTGGCCTGGGGTAGTGGCTGGGGAAGTAGAGAGGTGGGGGGCACTGAGGGTGAGGCCTGTGGGGCCAGCGAGGGGGCTGTGGAGGTGGGTGTAGGGGGGACAACAGAGGGGGCCGCGGAGGTCCCAGGCTGACACTGGATGACCGGAGGGTGCTGGCCCTGGAGTAGCTGCTGCTGAGCGGAGGAGTCCGAGTCGCTCTCGTTGTCACGGGGACTGGGGATGCTGGGGGAGGAGCTGCGGTTGTCCTGGTCGATGTCCTTCGGGTCGCTACTGCACTCCTCGTTGACGCTGCGCCCGTCTGAGCTCTCGCCCTCCCCCTCGCATTCTGAGGGCGAGTCGGGCCGGTTCAGCTCCTGCTGTGAGAGTGGGGGGGGGGGGAGCGGGGTGAGATGTGGCCTCGCTGCCAAGACAGCACCTGGAACAATAACAACCTGTCAAAACAGGAACAATGTCCACGCGCTGTACAAGCCTACCTGTGTCTTGGATTTTTTGGCAGTGGCCCTCTCGGGCTCCTCTGAGTCTGACGCTCCCTTCTCTCGCTGGCGTTTGGCACTCTTCATAGGCGAGGGCGCCTCCTCCTTAATCTTCTGTGGTGACACAATAGTGTGAGTGTGTTCATGACCGGACAGTGCATGTTTTAAACAAATTACTTGTGGGCTTGTGTGTGTGTGTGTGTACCTTGCTGGGTTTCTTCATGGAGTCTGTCTTGCTGTCAGTGCTGTCTGTGCTGGCTGCGCTGGGTGAGGTGCGTCCGCTGGAGCGCAGGTCCTCATTGGTTGGCGAGGCTCGGCCATCAGGGCTGGCCGTCTGCTTCTTACGGCCACTACGTAGCGTTGACATCTGGAGGGCAGGGGACACCCCGCAGTTTAGAACCGGGCAAACTCAACGTGCTACGGCATCATGACAGACACTTAACCAAAGGGGTGGATTCAGGTTTACATGTGGCCTTTAGTTTGAAAAGCTAATTTGAATGAATAGAGAAAAAGAGAAGGACAGAGAGAGAAGGAAAAATAAAGAGAAGGAGAAAAGAGAGATAGGAGAAAAAGAGAGAGAAATAGAGCCAAAACTGAACCAGTGTGTCGTACCGAGCCTCTGTTCCGTCGGGTCCTCATGCTATGCTTCCCGCTGAGCCCATCCTCTTCCTCTTTGACGGGTTTGAACATAAACGGGGGAGGGTCCACGGGCTTCTCTATGGGGGGCAGCTCGCCGTACTTCTTGAAGTGGATACGGCAATCGGTGCACAGCAAGATGTTCTCCCGACCCCCGTGGTGCCAGTCCTTGGAGGCTGAGGAAAACCATGAACAAGGGTGAGACAGCGCTCACAACGCAGCAAGACAGCCAGAGCTAGCTAAACCTCACACACACACACATTTCCAAACACACTCCCCTTCGCTCTGTAGCTGGCTGCCAATGTTAAATATGTGATGAACTCATCTGAACGTGCGTCTGAATATGTAATGAACTGTTTATTGCTTTTGTCATATGTTTTCATCAGAACATGAAAACAGAAAAACGTGCAAGTAACATGTGATGTGCAGATGCTCTGATCAAGACTAATAAACCCGAGGCTTCATCAAACACCCATTAGAGTAGACAGCATGCCAGACACACAGGTAGAAACCTGGGGGTGTCTAATCTCTGGGGTATACAATACAGGCTAACCCAGTCATCACATTATGATTATCCTTCCTAGGCGCAGTGGCAGTATGTTAAGCATCATCAGACAGGGGTTGATGCTGTGAGCCAGCTGTGCTAAGAGAGGGGGAGGGATAACAAGGGGGGGAGGGGGTGATCAAATTAGAGTTGACATCCCTTGACGGCCATCTGTCAGACAGCACTGTGTGGAGCAGGTATCTCACGGATAACACAACCAGGAGGAGGATTGTCATTGAGGTCCATGAGAAGTTGAATGCCCATGCATGTGTGTGTGTAAGTGACAGTGTGTGTCTTACTGGTGGTGAAACAGTGACGGCAGGCGTATCCCTTCAGCTCCTGTTCGCTGTCTTCGCTGTCAAAGTCATCTTCACTGGCCGAGCTGAGATCCACTGGAAGAGAGCAAATTAAAAGCCACTGAAATCAAATACCTCTGGCGGACAAAGGCTCTCTCGCCTTTTCTGAAATTACAGGCATGGCCGTAATGTTGCATCCCCCGGTGATGAGACGTTCTGGGGGGGAAATCACCCGACCCCATGATGTTCTTACATGTGAGTGTTGTATGTTTGATGGGTTCTGTAGTTCCTGTCAGTTTGTATAGAGGTGTCGGGCACTTACAGAATTCACTAGAGGGGGGTCGGGAGGGGGTGTTGACAGGAGTGGAGGCGGTTCGTGTTTTGATGCGGCGGAAGACGGGTTGCCGGCGGTGTCTGCGGTGAGCTCGGGAACTGGCAGCTTCTGGGGTCTTCTTCCAATAGTAGTAGAAGGTTATGAGCTCCCCCTGTAAGGAAACATGGAAAGACATTGAGAAACAAGGAACAGTCCCAATAAAATACCAGTTGTGTGGAAAAGAGCCCTTTTCTTGCAATGACATAAATTTTTATGATCGAACGAACCAAGTCCTTCCACCCCTTCAAAAAGAACACAGTACAAAAACAACCTTTTTATGGGTTACGCAATAAATTATTTATTCTCTTATGTTAGCTAACTGTACCAACAATAAAAGTTTAACTTAAGATGTGGAAATGATTAACAGCAGGACCAGGGCTTGGCATCGTGCAAGCCGCGGTGTGGAGCGAGACTCCGCTCCAGGTTTTGTGTCTGACCGGGTGTGTTTGTGCCGTGGCCGTGTCTGTCCCAGGATTAGACTGGGAGGCTGGCTGAATGCAGGGGTATTAGGATCAGTGCATTGGTGGCTGCCTGGGTGGCAGGCGCTTGAATAGGAACAAAGGAACATGTCGGGGAGAGCTTTGGCGCTACAAATAGGGAGTGAAATGGCTCTTCGCCCCGATGCTGGAAGAGTCAATTGAACTTTAATCAAACATTCAGAGGAGCGCGCTTGCCAGCGAGCGAGGCGGATAAATCCAGCGCACAAAAGGGCCGCCAGGAAATCAATACCCAACTGAAACATTAACACATGCAATCATGGATCAGAAAGCACTTTGCTGAGGCAGCCTGAGCAAATTAAACGATGCTTTCCGGCCACACTCAAAATAATACACAATCTCTGGAACTGGCAACACAAGTAGGAGGGGGGCAATTATGCAGCTTCCTGTGGGGCTTTGCCTTGCTCCCCCACCCTGAACTCTCACTTGTTAGCAGTTTCTCTGTTGGATTTTCTAATGAATCCATGATGGGAGAGCTGCTCTGTTTGGCAAGCTGTTAGTCACCTGTAATCTTTAAGACCCAGAGGACAGACATCCACTGTCTCCGGGTCTGTTAAAGCTGTGCTGAACGGAGATCGCCGACTTTAATGTCTATTGATTGTTTTCGTTCCTCTGTTTCAGCTGGGCTACTTGACATAAATTAGTCAGTGTTTCGCTCACGAAAACCCAACAGCTTCGCAGAGAATGCTTAACCAGTTTCTTGGCTGCATGAAGAGGTAGCAGCATGGCTGTTCATGGAATGGTGGTCATCCAGACTTGGTTTCAACAGCAGATTTCAGATTTAGGTCTACAAACACTACGTGTATGCACTTCTAATAATAACTTCTATTATCTAAGTTTACTGACATTACAACACAAACAATTTTCCATTACTAATACACGAAAAACAATCAGCAAGCTGTGCTTGATGTTTACATTAACATGTCAGTTAATGGAACTGGTTCTTATCAGCCTTAGTATGAAAGCAGTTCTGGCTACCAGGGCCCGCCATGTTTGCTGTGAGTAAACACTGGCCAAGAATCACGTGGACTGTTCCTTGTTAAGCCCTTCCACAAGCCTCTTTAATATCGGCCATCAAGGTACAAGATAAATCCCTCTCCACGGCTGCTTTGATTGGCAGAGAAAGCTCACTACAGCAGGCTTAGTCCAGTTTAATGAGATCTCTGCTCATGCTGCTCTTGGGGGATATTAATATCTACTACTGCCTGAAGAAACTCCATGATATCTAGCTGTGCTGCATATTGTGAGTGCTTTCAGAAGGTGATTCACAAGTGAAGGCTTGGTACAGGCTTCTCACATGGAACTCTTGAGCTCTCCAAGAAGCAGCCAGAAGTGCTTATCTTAGATGTGAGACACCCCAGGACTTCTGCAGCAACGCACATCTGGAAATGTGGGTATGAATTCCACAGAAAACACATTGCTAGCAGAACCCAAGGCACAGAACTCTAACCGATTACTGAAGCAAATTGAGGATGAATAGGGATTCTACAAGTTACGGTTTAATAACAATCTTTTTCTTTATTTACCTTTTAAACATTAAAATGGGAAAGACATTCCCCTCACGGAACACAATAATAATAATACTAAGCTATCTAGCATCTGCGCAGGCATACTGAGTGTCTATTTTTGAGTATTTGCGTCTCTGCCTCTTCCTCCGGCTGGGCCAGTCCAGCTAGGCCGGTAAGCAGGGCACAGGTGTTTGACTGGGGGAAGGCAGGCGTCCTGATGTGAAATCTAATTGAAACGTGCAGATCAAAAGCGTGGAGCGGGGCAGAGTGCTGGCTCGGCTCCGTGCTTAATGACGGTTCCCAGCAGCACTTCGTTCTCTCCCAGCTGCGGACTGACAGCCCCACAGCCTCTGCCACAGACTGACAGCCCCACAGCCTCCGCCACGGACTGACAGCCCCACAGCCTTCGCCACAGGCTCCAAAGACGCCGGGAAAAGGTCAGCAGGGCCCTTGATCACTTACACAACGTCAAGTACCTAGCTACGTTTGCCCAGGATTAATGAAAACATTAACCGGCTATGTTCTAAAAGGGAACTAACAGGTGCACCGATGAGTCAGTATGACGTATGGAACATTTGGCAACATTAGCATTTAAGCGAGCATTAAGTGAGCGCCATCGTGAGACGATCTGTTTTGAAGTCGTATTTAATTTCCAAACATTTCTTTCCACATTTTTTTGTGTATGAGAACAGTTCTTAAGTAGCACTTGTGTATTTTCCTTAGGCATGTCCCTTGAAAAGCAAAATCTAAAGTAACACCAGTCAGAAAGCAGCCTGCTCTTTCTGGGTGAAACGTTTTCCACATGTAATAACTCACAGAGGCTCGATGAGCGTGAAGTGACGCTCATACAGCTGGCATACTTGTGGTTGAAGAAGGCCTCACGCTGCGAATTAGCGTCAAGGAGACAGATTGACAGTTTAAATACCTCCACCAACCTGCCCGTCTGTCAAGTCGGCTTCCTTTGAAGCCGTGCACAGATGATATCTCCTCCTGATCTTGTTCTTTTCCACGGAACAAAATGTCACTAACTCTTTATCATGCTGCCATGGGCTTGGGGCTATAGAGGTTGTCTTCGTCACGGACATTCCTTCTCTGTAGTATATCTGATAAGGTTACCATTATTCAGACTTTACGATGCATCTTTCAGACTAACCTAAAATACATGTTGGAATTTTAAACCGTAAACATAAAATCTAAAATACGTATACATACAGTATGTGCCCTACACCGTCTTTCTACTTAACCCACTAAATCAGTGGAGCACGGTAGAGAGTGTGCTGCGGAGCACCAGAGTACATGAGATAGTGACAACATAAGCTCGGAATTATAAGGCCTTTTAGAATGCTTCCATCTGCAGGAGATTTCTGGGCGGTGGATTATCCGACAAGTATGGGGCTTACCTCATATCACGACACTGGGCCCTTCCCCTCGTGTTACTGCCACTTGCAAGGGGAGGCTGTATGTTGTGATTTTCACGTGCGTGAGTGCGCGCACGAAACTGTGTGACTGAACCCACCCTTGCTGATGGGTAATATTTTCTACAGCTCCACCCTCAGCTCCTGTACCATGGCTTCTTGTGTGTGTGTGTGTGTGTGTGCACTTTGAGTACGAGTGGGAGTTGAGGGAGTTTTCGCTCGGCTCGGTGGTCCTGTGAAAGCGGGCAGGGCCGAGGGCGAGGGCTAAACTCATGTATTTACACACGTATCCCCTCTCCGGCCCAGGCCTGAACAGATGGTTTCTGTTTTTCCTGGCAGATTTGTGACGGAGCCACAAAAGGCCCCTGCTTTGACATGAAGCCAAACGGTTAAGCAAGGGAAGGAGGAGAGAATAGAGGAGTGGAGGATGGAGGGGGGAGGGAGGGAGAGCAGAAAGGGAGGATAACAATGGACAATCAACCCTGAATCTAAACACAACCCTTCCTTCAAAATCCCTCCTCTCCCACATTTGGGCTGGATGAGGCGTGACAGGGTGTGTAGGAGAGCAGACGGATCATGTGATCGCTGGGTTCTGGTGGCTGATACAGAGTTGTGTAAACATCCATTAGTGCAGCCAGCCTGTGTGCCTCCTGCTTCCTCAACGCTGTCCAACCTAACGGGCAGGAGGCGAGGGGGAGGGCGCATGACTTTCATTTCAGCAAGGTGGAGGAGAAGATTTATCTTTGGGCCAAATGTTACAAGCGACCATGGGAGGGCCCACTATCGTTTACTGGGATAACTTAAAATACATGATTCTCTTTGCAAATACCTGTCCACAACTGGACCAGATATAAAAATATTTTTCCTGCATCTGTCTTGATCTTGTTTACACCATTTCCCATTCACAGTGTTTTGGACAGGCAACCCCTGACAGAATTTCCACAAGAGAATACCACCGCTCAGAATATGAAGCCCCAATGCCATCTACTGCACAGCCAAGAATATCTCAAAAGCCTCACTAATTCACCTTGCACATATCATTGTTTTTTTTTTTTTATCAGCGTCCGAATATTCAAAGTCTACCCACCATGTGTTGCCTCAGACCCAGACCCCCAGGACGGTGGTTCCTCTAAGCCCAGGGACATGGGGGGGGGATACTGAAAAGACCTTGGCTGCTGAAGCATAGTGTGTGTGTGTGTGTGTGTGTGTGTGTGTGAAAGGCGGTTAAATAGACAGCCGATCCCTGCTGCGCTGAGGCTTTCTGCTGGAGAACCAGTGAATAAGCTCTGCTTTCCCAGGTCAGAGAGGCACACGCTGAAGAATCAGCACTCGTGTTTTTCCTGCTGTAAGCGTTTTTGCCAATGAAAGCAGATTGGTCCGCAACAGCGCCTTTCTCGCAGGGGGTCGATCCCTCGGGTTCTGCTGATAAGCTAGTCCCTCCAAACCACAACACGGAGCCCACGAAAGAACTCAATTACAGCGGGACCTCCTCGCCCCACTACATATACTCTTAACAATGTGTTTGACTTCCCCAAAGCATAACTAAAATTGCCTGTGGTCCCCCCGAACGAACATCAATCCAAACTGGTTGAGCTACCGTCGACCAATAACATTTTCCAACTGCATAAACACGAGCTATATCATTTACCAAAAACACGGAAGCTCCTCTGTCAAACCCAGACAGCTGCTGCCAACTGCAGCCCCCCCCCCCCCCCCCAACAGTTTTAGCTGGTTTAATTAGTGCCTGAACCAAAGTATTTATAATCACGCACTCCTCCCCTAGGCTCTCGCCGTTGGGCTGAAGACATGGCAATGAATTCAATTTGACGTTTGTACAGATCGCACAGGGGCAAACATCTGCTCTGAGGTTGTGATGGGAGCACAGCTCTCCTGTTGGCTTGTAAATGACGGGGCCTGTGGGGGGGGGGGGGGAGAGCACCGTATCTCCTGCTGTAGCACAGCACTCTCTGGAACACGGCGACAGACACAATAACCCTTCAATTTTGGTTCGAGCTCCTTGAACTCAACGGCAAGCTAATAGTTTCTGACAAGCAACTTTCACGAAACCACCTAAACTTAAGTTATCCATCTTAAATATATTTTTTTCCATTTTGCACTTAGTTCCCTGAGCTATTAGAATATTATCTGAAACAAGTGCCATCGTTATATTTCGTATTTTAACCGAAACGCTTACGGTGGAAATATCGAGCAAAAAGTTATCGCCGATCTGCCAGTTCAGCAGATTCAGTTGTTTGAACATTGAGTGAGCGGCCGGGCGGCTCATGTTTCCATGACGTCCGTTCTGGAGCAAAGGAAATGGTGGCAGCAGGCGGCAGAGCCAGTGCAGTTATAGACGGTCAGACGACACACCCACTTCCCCCTCCGGGCCTTTATGGGCGACTTTATATAAAGCATTCCTGAGCGCTAGTCAGGCCTGGTGTGTTTACACAGCACTGGGTGCTTACCCTTGGCACTGCCTGCTCCGAGCCCCATGGCGCTTGAGGAGAAGCCCAGTTAATAAGGCCTGGAGGGGGGGGAGGAGAGGGAGAACACTGTGCTCCCCTCCTCTGGAGCTGTGGCTGTCCGCCCAGGGGGGTTTATGGCCCTGCTCTCTGGCACAGCCCCGTGCTCCTGTCCCAGCCCCGGGCACCACTAGTTACATTTACATTTTACATTTAGTCATTTAGCAGACGCTCTTATCCAGAGCGACTTACAGTAAGTACAGGGACATTCCCCCGAGGCAAGTAGGGTGAAGTGCCTTGCCCAAGGACACAACGTCATTTGGCATGACCGGGAATCGAACTGGCAACCTTCAGATTACTAGCCCGACTCCCTCACCGCTCAGCCATCTGACTCCCCCAGTTACATGAACAACCCCGTTTGTGGGAGCTGCTCACTCCCACGGCTTGACATGCGAGTGGAATTACAGAAATATATGACTGTCAGGAGATGGTGTGTGTGGGGTGGGGGGGAATCTTTGCCTTAAACCTACAAAAATCTTGAGAGATTGTTATGCCTTACACTGCACAGATAGTGTGGGAGTGAGCGGGAAAGAGAGATTGCCGTTAGGGAAAATAAATGGAGCTTTCCCTCTGGGTAGAGACTGCCACAAGCTTGGGGATCAGGCTTTCAGCACAAAAGCAAGTTCAATCATAAGCAATGGGAAGGATCTATTTTTTTTTTTTGTGCGACAACCATGGCTTTTCAGTCTCTATATTAAGCTAACCCCCACCTCACCCCTCTCCTCCCGTAGTTACTACCCTTCTGCTTGGTCTTCCAGTCATTTTCTCCTCTTTTCTTATGTTTAAAGGGCAGTTTGTTTTCCATTTGCGGGGAAGAAAATGAATGTTTCCCTGCTCTACGGTGGCGGCAGGGCTGGATCCAGAGGGAGGTCCATTACCTCTCCTGCCAAGCTCACTCCCCCTCCAGGTTCAATTGCATTAGAACCTTTTTTATAGCCAATAGACTACTCTGGTTATACATCTCCAAACCAGTGGAAGTAATTGAGGTAACCTTTGAGAGGAAACCTTAAGAAACAGAAATTGGTTTAGGATAGTATTTGTTCTCTTAGCATTGCAGAACTATGGGAGCTTTGTGCAAGGTAGTGTATGAAACCAGGGCTACACTACAGCACGGTCTGCCAGGGCAGGGTTTGTGGGAAGTACTAGTGACATATGGAGATTTCACATCTCAAATACTAAGGATATGAAACAGGATAAAGGTGACAAACACTTCAGATTTTTCTTTTGATGTCTGTGTCAACACAATCCTGCGGTCTTCCATGAGGATCAGCCTTGCTTGTTCACTACAAAAACAAGCCCCTTAAAGCCTGCACTACTGAGTGTACCCTCCAAAAATTTAAATAATAATAACATCCCTGTAAATTATTTACAAGGAGAAGGGAAAAAATGTATGGAAGACATATCAACTACGTGAAACATCTTCCCTTATAATTCGGATTAAAAAACGAGAATAAACTTTTGATCTAAGGTATGAATGTTTACTCTAAAATCAAGGAAGAGTTTGCGGTAGATGAAGTTGCAACCGTCTTCCTGGCAGGCAGCCATGTTTTTTCCACTAACAAACGTAATGTGGCTGGGTACACAGTTCTGGGTTAATCATTGTTGGAGCTGGATATGACCCATTTGTGTAATCTAACAGGTTCCAAAGTTGTCCGCTGATGATTAACACATTAACATACACACCACCACACCAGGGAGAGGAACTTGCCTCTGCCAAAGAACATAAACAAAACAATTAGTATAGCTCCTTTGAGGGTGAACGATATTAACAGCCCTTGTCTGCTTCAACTGCACCAATATCCACTCCTAGTTAATCCTCAAGACGATAACATTATAAATCAATGCTATTGTATTGTCTTTTCACTAGCTGTTCATTTTGGATGGACTAGATATTCTCTCCAAAATAATCATCAGTGCTTTCGAGAGTAAAAACCATTGACATTAACTTGATCAAATCAAGTAATCACAACATAAATGCATATTTGACCATGCTACAGCTAAGACCAAAAACACCAAAACTAAAAAACAATATACCGGTATACATTGAGTTACATGTATAAAAAAAATTAAGTATAAATAATGAATGACAAAGAGCACTTTTTATCTACAAAACAGACTTATATTTTAAGTATCACCAGGCCTAGACTTCTCAGTGACCCAAAGTGAGACATTATATTTTTGTAGCACGCTGCTTGTATTTGGTGTCTTTCAATAAGCCTCTGAGTACGAAACCTGTCATGCGTAAAATATCAAATGCCGACAATCCTTTCGATTGCTTGAGTAAAATCAACAACTAGTGTGCATGGAAATGTTTGTGTTGATTCCTGGGAAATTGTGCTGGTTGCCCGTTACATCCAGACACAAAAGTTGTATTCAAGTTCCGCTGTAGTACTGGACGTAGGACATGCTTGGGGCATGTCCTACGTCCTGGGAGTCAGGTGGCTGAGCGGTTAGGGAGTCGGGCTGGTAATCCAAAGGTTGCCAGTTCGATTCCCGGTCATGCCAAATGACGTTGTGTCCTTGGGCAAGGCACTTCACCCTACTTGCCTCGGGGAGAATGTCCCTGTACTTACTGTAAGTCGCTCTGGATAAGAGTGTCTGCTAAATGACTAAATGTAAATGTAAATGCTTGAGGATATTTTGATCAGGGCTGTTGAGCACTAAATAAATAAATGACTGTTCCTCACCGTCTCTTTGTTGGGTAGTAGTTCTTTGCGAATCCTGAAGAAGTTCTTCCCAAACTGTCTCAGCCCTTTAATGAACCGCTTCTGTTAGGTGGAGAGGAGAAGACAGAAACAGAATCAGAAACATTACTGTTGTCAGCCGAAACGCAACCACAAGAGGATAAAGTACATTTCCACGACAAAACATTTTCCTTTAGTCAGTCTGTGTGGTTGCAGAGGTTTGATGTTCATCTAAAAGCCTCTGTCCTCCTCATTTAAACTCCTGAGTGTACACATAACCGCGGCGAGGCAAAAAAGAGAGGAAATGTCAAGTAAAGCAAGCCTTGACGACAATGTTGCTTACTCTTATGTGGTTCAATAACATTGCCAATTAAACAACTAAAGCCTATTACATTAAAATAGTTTGATTGTAGATGTCAGACATTGAGTACAACTACAAAGTTGAAAGCCATAACTAAACTTGGATGAGCTCTTAAGAAAAACATTTCCTGTGCAGATTACCATTCCTTATAAACACAACTGTATTTTCTCACTCAAACATATCACAAAAATTGTCAAAACATGCAGGCGACACAAATAAGGTAAAATGCACAAACCTACAGAAATAAAAGTGGCAAACAGCATACTAACAATGACACGACTACAACAAAAATACTTTCAAACAAACCTGAAATTTCTCACATGTAACACAACATCAGACCCCGAAGGCACACTCACTACGCACTAAATACGAATAAATGTCAAAAAGAGTAACAACCTAAGGCTTTTCTTCTCCTTTAAGAACCACAGACTGTGAACCATAAAACGCGGAGGCTGAAAACATTCATAACCAGCGAAGCAGACGACCAACAGATTTACTTTCTTGTTCCACAGACGAGCCCCGTTCCTCAGTTAATCTCAGCCGACCGTTTTCACCAAGTAACTCCAGCAAAAAGCAGCTAAAAGTCTCCAGATAACACAGCACAAATCTCCACGTCCAGCCACAGGTAACAGGGAAAAATTAGGGGGGCAAATCCACAAAGTCTCCGAAGGTACTGCGTTTTTTTTTTTTACAAGCAAGAAATAGCTTGTCACTCTCTGCTCTTCCACTACAAAGGGGAAGGCTTTACATGTGATCTTTCTGCTAGAGAGCCTCTGGTCGGGGGAGGGCTGGGAAACCTGGGGTGGAGCGCAGCGCTGCTGCAAACTGCACCGGCTGGGGCTCCCAGTCCTGCCTCCCCTGACGCTGGCCAGCCTGCCTGCCTGCCTGCCACAGAGAGCTGGCTGAAGCGCTACCCCCCACATGCAAACACACAGGCTGGGCCATGGCTCACACACACACTTTTTTTTTTATTTTTTATTACAACACCCCAGTGCCTTTCAGCTTTAAACAGGAAACACCGTTTCTTTAAATGTATTCATGGCTTTAGGGTGAACACACACACGGACGGCACACATGGAGGGCTGGGAGCGAGATCTCGGGTGAGGGAAAAGGCTGGGACAATTTGTGTGGAGAAAGGTCTTGGACACGGTAAAAAGAGACAAGCAAAGAGGAAAACCAGACATGGAGTCTCTGAGCCGGCGTGTTTGCGGTGCATGTACATTTGTGTTATGTAACCAACATATTGTTTACACGCTCTGAAGAGAACCAGGCAGGGTTTTTACAGAAGTAACAGCATTTCTACACTTGCCAAATATGAGTGTACTGAGCAATCCATCACACCATTGAGACAAGACGAAAAAACGGTGTTGTTTTCTATTCATGCGAGTGCGTTGAAGACTCTATATCAAGTTCCCTTTTTGGAGAATGAGTCAATACTCACACGACAACAACACATTTACAAAAGGATCATCACCATGTAATACAAACTGCTAGTGGATGTCAATAGCTTCCCTTTCTGTCGTGGTAAGCTTACAACAGACTCATTTTGAAAGGGCAGAGCGACACAGTTTGAAGATATTTGATGATGACAAACTGAGAAGGACACACTATGAGAGGAGTTGATTAGAATTAGCGGGCTGGAGGTGAGGCTGATTAGCCAGTAGATGGAGCCGTCTTCAACACAAGCCCTTTCCTGCACATGATTACTCTACTCTCAGCACTTCCAAGAAACAGCAACATGATCTATAGACCCATATTTACAACCCCCTTAACACAATAACCTGTTATACTTCTAGTCTATTTTTTGTTGACCATCAAAAATATGCAACATACAAGGTTATCTCGAAATGTATTTGAGATATAAACGACCGATGGAGTTGTCAGTTCCGAACGTAACACCTGCACGGAAACGAAGACCCTTAACAACACTGCTGTCCTGAGGGAGACTAGGGGCTGTAGGAAGAGCTGCCGCCCTGCCACGTTACACGATATTACATGATGTATTTAACGGACGCTTCATTACCTGGGATATCAGGTCTGCAGACCTGCAGAGACACAAATCAATTAGACCTGCCAACACGGTCCCGGCCTATGCTCTAATTATGCCACCCTAATTATGTTCCCTTACTGGACTATTTACACAGCCTGTCGGATGTCTGTATGCACGCTCCTTCTTGTCCCGCTCCCCCCCTCCCTCCCCCACAACCTTCCCTCTTGTTCTTCCTCTCTCGTCCTCCCTCTCTCTACATGTCGGCTCCAGTTTAAGGCTCCATTTCAGCTGCCTGGGCTCAGCGCTCTCCAGCCCAGCTAATAAATCATCCGCCAATCTGCTCCCTGAATCGCTCTGCCCCTGCTCCGATTGCTCCAGCCCTCCGTTGCCAGGCAACACGGCGGGGGAAGGAGGGGCCGAGAGAGCGAGAGAAGCGGAGGAAGGGAGGGAGGGAAGGAGGGGGGAGGGAAGGAGGAGGAGGAAAGAGAAGGCAGGCTGGAAGAAAAAAAAACGCTACCAAATCGCCAGCTCCGCTGTGCTGAAACAACAGGCTTCTCTCTGTCAGAAAGTGTTCCAGAGAGCTGGCTCTTTTCCCTGATTTCCCCCTGCGCTCCCTCTCCTCCTGGCCGCCCGGCCAACAGTGCACTATTGTGAAGGCTGAGCGAGGGAACATAAAGGAAAGAGGGGATCTGGAGCAAACAGCTCAATAGGTCATTGTTATGTGTGGGCGCTTCCTGCACCACCGTGGATTGTTAGAAGTTGTAAAACTGGTTAAGATCATGAGGGTACACACACAGTGATACTATCAAGGTGAAAGGGTGAACAAGCAGGCACCAACCGGCCATTCTATTTTAAATGTCATTTTGAAAAAGGGGTTCGAAACATGACGCATGTAAAACCTTCTGCTAAATGCCTTCAGACGCCACACAAAGACACAGTCAGTATACTTGACCTTTCCAGCCCCGTTATGGAGAAACATGGTGACTGAGTCGACAACCACAGATTTCTAAATACAATAGGGAACCGTCTAAAATGATTGAACAATCAATTTAAAATATATATAAATGAAAATGCTTACATAAACAAAGCAGGAAGTGGTTCACAGCTACTGTATTACAGGGAATAAACAATGAAATCCCATGAGACTTTGCGAGCTACTTTGTAAGACGCAAGTTCCAGTAACTTTTCACTGACACAAAGGTGACAGGAAATTCCAGCTCACACCCTTCCTGTCAGCCAGAGCTGTTTGTCAACGACCCTAAAAAGCTTTGCTGGCATTGTACCAAAACATTGACTAACACACCGACATCACTCTCGAGTCTGCACAGTCTGACAGACCAAGCCCAGTATCAGCAAAATGACATCCAATATTTATCCTGAATGACCCCTTTACATTAGACCAGCAGCCTAGGAAGCACCCAGCTATCTGCCTGAATGTTTGGGTTAGGAGGGTCAGTGCGGCTCCAGTCTGTAAACCAGGTTTTCACCACTGGGGGTCCGTTCTTCTCCCTCTCTCCCTCTCTCCCTCCCCCTCCTGGGCCTCCTCCTCTCGTTCATCATCTGCTGACAGGGCTGGGACTGAGCTCCGCAGCGGCAGAGAGGAATGGACCCGTGCTGAGCCACAGCAGATCAGCCTCACACGGGCTCTGCTGCTGCAGAGAGCGCCCCCTGTTGGCCCACGGGGTAGTAGCTTATTCTATCTCCGTTTCTCTGAGGGGAAACGACTACAAGCGACGTGTGGATTCCAGCATGGTCAGGGGCTCGCGCTCCTCAAATGTAAAGCAAAAGGAAAGTGTAATAAAAGTGATAATATGAAGACAATCTTTTTGGGACAGTGTAGGTATTTGCAGTGACGTGCCTTTACGCCAAGCCAAAGCATTTACAGTCCGTGAACCAAATGATGGCATACTGACAGAGCAGGGACCTGCATTGGGGGGGGGGGGGGGGGGGGGTTATATGGCAGGAGGGGGACCGTCTCCGTAACTGGTGACAAGACACTAAAAATGAAACAACTCTTTGCTTTGCTGCGTTGTCACCCCCCCCCCCCCCCCCCCCCTGCGGCAGCCATCAATAAAGTTTGGTACCGATCACGGCCACAGTCTTATCTTTCACTCATCAGATGGTTCTGGAGAGAGAGCGCGTCCGGGACTATTTCCAGAGAGTCGTTGAGCGGGGTTGAGGCCAAGACCTGTGTGCTATGTAGCAGCTGCTGTCAGTGGGGAGGGAGAGAGAGAGGAGGGGGCTGGGGGGTGGGTGGACAGGGGGAAGGAAGGTGACAACTGACCCTGCAGACAGGCTGATCCTGTCATCTCAGCGGCCCCCGCTGTCACTTTTATTCACATCTCCAAAGAGAGGGGAGGAAGGAGGGGATAAAAAAAGAGCAGAAATAATGAGGCTGGTCCTGGGCGGGGAGGGGTGGGGGTGGGAGAGAGGAGCGGAGCGAGGGATGATAAATAAATGAGGGGCCGGTGACTGCGTGTGCGTCAAGGTCGGGGGCACATTTACACCTGTCCCTCAAGGTTGCAGGGCTCAACAGGCACACCTGGAAATGGGATCCCAGAGACACGGGCTGCAACAGCCGATGCCAGCGAGCAGCACCGGAGGTCTGTGATGAACACAACCGTCTCCTCCGACACTGAGGAAGACCTTCATGTGGGCCGAGTCTCACAGTCAAACTACTACACTCACACTAAAACAATCTGTTTTGTCAGTTCATAACTATGTTTAGGACAGGTCATACAAAAAACTGGGATAACTAAAGAAATGTAAAATACTGTTAGTGGTTTTAAATATTCAGTGGTGTGTGTGTGTGTGTGTGTGTGTGTGTGTGTGTGTGTGTGTATGTGAGAAAGTGCTGTGGCACATTTGGACAAAACACCCACTCAGCCACAACCCACTCTGATCATCTCAGAAGTGTATGTAGCCTGCCGCCAGCTAACATGCATAAGTAAAGAGAACACCGAGAAGGACGGATGACTTCATCTGTCTCCATTAGCTATGGTCCTGCCGAGGGCCCTGGCTTTATTCAAATGTGTCCATCGCCTTCAATTACAGGACAAATATACACATTATTCCCTTCAGTTTGATCTGAGATGATGGGCTACGTGCTCGACAATGGCATGCATTCTATTTGACGCAATATGCGCAGTCAAACCGAGGTTGATTTAACCGAAACCAATATGAAGACTATTGCGTTACAAAAAAAGTAACCCACAGAGGCGAGCGTTTTTTATGATACTACAATGACAAAACGGACTTGTTCGGGCTCTACATAAATCACAACATCTTTCAAGATACAACCACGGAAATCTGGAGACGGCGTGGGGACATCGAAACCACGTCACCACAGCTTTCCTTCATGTTGCCACGGTGATGGACGTCCATTCCTCTAACTCCTCGTCAGCCTCCCTCTAATGTTCTGTCAGAGATTGGATGCCATTTTCTTATCCCAGACTCTCTGCAGCTGCGGCGAAATGTGAATCTAAATTCAAATGGACGCCAACAATACCAGCCCTCAATCTTTTTCCTCTCTTCCTTCTTTTCACCGTGAAAGATTTATTCCGCAGGCGATAAACAGGATGCAGCTGCTCTTGAATCTTTGAGGGGCTTGGGGCTCAACGAGTGCCGTTACCAAGGTCCCTACCGCCAGACACACTCCACACATTTAACCCTTTTTCAACAGCTCCCTCCCAAAAACACAGACCTACTCCAATAAGAATGGGCTGCTACACCAGCACTGATGCAAGTAACAAAGGCGCTCTCGAGCGGCGAGGTAGATGATAAATATACCAGTTCGGTAGGCAGATGGTGCCAATGACATAAACAGCTTTTCAGGGAGTTAAAAAGGAATGATTTTCTTACCACTTCGTCTTCAGACCAGCACTTCTCGATGAGCTTGGGGACAGGCTTCTTCACAAGGCGCTGCAGGGCCTTGCCTGCATCATAACTGCTCTCGTGAAGCTGAAAGGAAACACGAGAGACAAGACACGTTTGTTATTTTCATGAAATAGAAAAGTGTAAGGAAAATACCGCAACTATATAAATAGTTATGAGCGAGCGTATAAAACAATAAAAGGTTGTTCTTTTCAGGTCATTCATTACTCATTTACATTCTAAGGGACACCAAACCCTTTATTAATCCCAGCATGCACTGCTAACAACCTGGCAAACACCAGAGGCTGTACATGCTGCCACAAACTTGCCACGTCTCTCCATGTATGTACAGAGGGGTAACGCAGGCATCGCAGACGCCTCTCCAGGAATAAACAAGAACTGGTCATTGGAATTGCTAATTGAAGCTTAGGTTCAAGATATGGTGACCTGCTTCACAACGTTTATTCTCCATTTGATAAAAGTCTGAATATGAAATCACTCTTTAGGATGGCCCCCCTCTATCTTGGTTGGATTCCATTGTTTGGCTTTCAAAGTGAGAGGACAGACCTCTAAGTGAGCCTCGTGCACTGTGCACTGCACAAGCTGTGCTAGCTGGGTTATTTGTGGCTTGGTTGCAGAACATCAAAGGTGGGATCCATGTGGTTTAAGAATGTGTTACTGTGATCTCTTCCTGCATTGAGTTGTATGAAACAGGAGAACTTGCAACTCTGGAATACAACTCTGAGATATCCTGCTTTCCTGTAGATGTGAGCTTGTTCAGATACTTACAGTGTTAAGTGCGTTTAGTGTTGTGTCGTCTCGAGAGGCAGCTAAACAGCCGTCTTCTGTCGAGCCACCGTCACACATCCCGGCGAAGGCAGCCATACTTCTGAACACACACACAGAGAAAACAGTCAGGAGATGGATCCCTTTTAAATCTCATTCCTAAATCTAATACTGTGATTAGATGACACGTGACTTGAGGCCCCAAACGACATCAACTCCCGCCTTTATACGAGCTCCTGCGAACAGGAAGTGGCCCCGAAATAACCTTCTCACATCCCGTAACCGAGATACCGGGTTACATGAATATGTTAATAAAAGTGGCTCATCTCTGATGCGTCCGACATCACTAGCTTGTCTCCTGGGTCAGGGCCAAAGGTCGGGGTTGTGAACTCACCTGGCAGCCCTGAGGTACATGAGGAGGTCACAGTCGTTGACCCCAGGCATCCAGACCAGCTCCTCGTTCTCTGTGATGGCTTGTCCGCCAGGGGAAGGGAAAGGCTGCAGCTCGGGGAGTTTGGCCTAATCAGGGAGATGAGGAGGAGAGGGACAGATGGTGTCACATGACAAGTTGCACACAAGCTTGAGGAGTAAATATCGGCTTTCCGATCCTTTTCATCTGCGTTTCACTGAGTGATGTCCAGGCCAGGCATGTCATAATCACAACGGTCTAATATCCTAAAGGCTCCAAACACGGAGGAACTGTCTTTGTAGCTCGACACACCGGTAATGGATTCATATATTTAACAGCTAAGAGCCTTTATTTATTGCCTGAACAAAAGGACAAATGCTATATTTTGCAAATATTTTGTATTCGGTATCCAAATGAAACCTGCAGCAACGGGGGGAGCAATGCTAAAATACTAGAATATTGATGGATTGATAAACAGTTTAGTTAAATATTGAACATAAGAATCCCCCTTCTCACGGTGTGCAGATATGACAATGATAAAGTGAAGAATTCAAATGTCATTCAAATAATGAAATGCAAAGTCAGTTACTGGAAACATGCATGTGTTAGAAGATTCTGGTGATTGAAGACTTACTTGGTGACTTGGGCCCACTCGAATCTCCCCTTGTGTGCTGTTTAGTCGCCTGAAACAGGACAAAAAATATTATATGTATATGAAAACAAACATGTTGGAGTGCATTGCACAGGACCTACCAATAGCAAAGAGGTCCATTTAAGTTAGGCTATAAGCAATACTGGGAACCGTAAAATCTATAAACAGTAGAAGTTAAAATAGACTTCTTTTTCTATATAAACTAAAAATGGAGAGAGTATGGGTGGTCTCCGGTAAGGCAAGTAGCTTAGACCTGATGGAGGAAAGGAAAACACGGTGGCTGGTTTTTACATAGATGATATTGTATGCAGCAATAAAACAGAACCCTCTCAAATAGGAGGGTTCTATATTGCTACACAGGGAGAGCCTCTGAAATGGCTGCCGGTACAAACCTCGGTAACCATAGAAACTGCAATTTAATAATAGTGTTCCAATCTCCAGCTGCAATGGATTAAAGAAAATGACAAGATGTTCCTTTTGAAAAGCCTTTCCCCCCCCCTCGGTTGCCTTGGTAACAGCACCGATTTTCATATAGCCAAGCGCGGGGCGGCCCAGAAACTGTCAGCATGATTTGCACCCGGAGAAGCGCTCACTCCATCACACTCTGGCCTGGCTGACTAGACCTGGCTGAAACCTGAGGAGGCAGAAGCTAACAGCCTCCGCCTGCTCCGGGCTCCTCCAACCACAAGCTCCCAGACTAGAACATTTCTGACCCCCTCCCCTTCTCCATGCCCCAGACTTTAACACCCTCACAGAGTGCTGGGTTGTCAGAGGAATATTCCATACTGTAATAAAATATGGCAAACAGATGCAAAGAGCCAGGAGGGGGGGGGGGGAGGCCAACACAAGAGTGTGAAGTGGTCAGCCTCGGTGCTTTAGGGGGGCACAGTGACCGCCAGCCTTTATTTCTGCCTGGCAACAGTCAGCTCCTTATCAGGATGATTGTGAGGCCAGTCAGGAGTCAGGGCTGGGCAACAGAAAAGGTGTGCACACTTTGAGACCCTGCAGGGCAGACATAGACCACTTCTGAAGTGAAGTAAAGACTCAAGCACTTGTCCTCGCACTTCAAACTGATTGAATTACAGAAATCTCCCTAGTTTTGGATTTTTTTTAACTAATTAATTTCACACTGCACTTAAGAGCCGAATAAATTGATTGCTACACTTTAGATGGAAATTCTACTGGTTCTAAACTACAACGAGAGTTTAGTTAGACTAATTAATTCCTGGAGTACAGAAAACAACTTTTAATTAATTTGATACCCCACAGAGAAGATCTCCAGACTGACGCAGGAACATTTGAAATGTACGCCATTTTAGTGTCTATTTGAAACCGGATAGGATTTTCAGAAACATGAGGTCCTACTTGGTCCCAGGTCAGTCTGGCTGAACCACAGACAGAACATATGGCAGGACAGAGTAAGGAAGGAGAGTGAGGAAGTAAGCAGGTATAGCAGAACATGGTCTGGGAACAACCATGTCTGACTGGGGCAAAAACAAGTGCACTGCAGACTAGCAGATATCAAACAGGGATAATGTTACTCATCTATCCGGATTACCTTACTGTGAGACAGTAGACACCACAACACAAATATTGAGTAAACACTATATATACTGACCAAGTATAAGTAACAATGGAGTTACAAGTAACTGTTTATGAGATCAAAATAATCTACAGGTGTTGAGGTCCAAAAGTACAAGTGTTGAGATTCACCTACCACCAGAATATCTCAAATAAGGCCAAAGCCTGATTAATAACCATCTAACGATATGAAACAGGATGTATGATATAATAATGGCATTTCCTGTTGACTTTGAAGTGGCACATCTTTTATCTTAAATACAGACCAATTTGTGCATGGTTATTCATTGTCTTATCAGGATTTAGTCTTTGCTAGAGTTGAGAATAAACCAAAGACTTATTAAATTGATGGATATTTATTGACAAAAAAAACAAAAGCATATCCATTACTTTTGAAAGGAATCAAATTCCATGCATTGCTTTGTTGTCTGTATTAAGGACTTTTTACATGAATGCTTTTTTATTTATCTAACAACCAGTGAAAATACAACTAGATAATAAAAGTGTATTTAGTATATTTCAAATGCAACCAATAAGGTGAGCTTTTAATATAGCTGTAACCCAAACATCAACAAAGTTAGTGACTGCGTGCAATCAATGCAGACCCCGCCCCTTCCATCAATTTCAACCAATCATTGCACGAGACGGAACACTTCAGGAACATTACAATAACAGTGCAAACCCAAAACTTTGTGGGCTGGATAGACACACGCACCAACACTATATCACACATTCTTCTTGAGGACCACGAAGAAGACTCTTCTCAGCCTGAGAAAGGGGACACAATGCAAACCTGCTCTCCCCACGCCATGTCATCACGATTGTAAACATGAGAGCACAGTACCAGAGCGCTGCAAAATGGAGTCAGGACAATCAACTGTTTTCTCGTTTTAAATACAACAAAAATGAGAAGCGTATGCATGCAATGCTGATATTATCTGTAAAAAACGGTGCATAAGAACCTATCGCTGCCACATCAAACACAATATGGTTATGTTGGCTACTGGCGATAACGGTTCTGCTTGCGATGATGCATTTACAAAGGAACAAGGCAGCTTCTACGTATTTTTCATTTGACGGACTTGATGCAGTCTGTTAAGTATATATATATTCGGTAGAACTATTTACATTTATTTAGATAAACAAGAGAACGGATGGCATCCAAGTCAAGACGAACGGAGGGATGAAAGCTACTAGCGGTACCATCACTGAACACGAGAATGGACCTACCTCCGAGGACTGAACAAGTCGTCCATTTCTGATACCAGTTTCTTAGGCTCGATGTTGACAGCTTGCCTACAGTGCTCGTTGGGAATAAACTCTTCCTTTCTCACCTATTACTAGGTGCTCAAAATGGAGGAGCACGCATTCGCTCGGAGAGCGTTTCACGGAGCTTGTGCTGTGACCTCAGACTCCACGCACGGCGTTCCCAGTTCCCGTTTCTACAGACACAACTGAGCATGTGCTACGACCTTACACACACAGACCACAGACACACACGCAGGGTATGGAATTCATCTCTCCTCGAATGTCTGCTCCATAAACAAGGCCGAATTGCAAGGCTGCAGACATACTGCTCAGCATACCAAACAAGCAAGAAGGGGAGGGGCGCGCCAGACTGTGATTGAGTGGGGCCCTGAACTGGGGGGTTCCTAACTAACCACAGGCGGGTACGCATCACAGCGACTGCTGTGTGTCTGTGAACAACTGAAGCTGGTCTCGAAGCATAACCCCCTTGGTTTTCTAGTAACAAAACCCTGGTTTCCACATGGCTATTACAATCAGACACAATGTAACTAGTTCCAGTTAAACTGCATTGTTGTTGCAGGTATTTGTTCCAATTTAACTTCTACCGGATCACGTATCAAACGTTTCTCAAGATACAACACGTGAAAACGTAAGGTAGCACCTTGAGCTGTGAGGTAAATGTAAATGCCTACTGTATGAATTTACATACAGTAGGCATTCATTTGTAACTGAAAGGAGTCCAGGCTGCCACTCAATTCAAGTTCTTTGAAAGCAACAAAACCTACTGACTTTCTTTGGTCATGCTAATAACAAGAAATATTGGATAACAATAATGTCCTATTTTTTATGCTACACACAAACCCTCCAACTTGTTTAGTCTGAGGAATATATGATAGGACAGTATAATAGCCCTGGAGCTTTGAAAAAGAGAAAACACTAAGTAAAGACTATATTTGGATAACCAGATCACAACACTGATTATATTCTTTATGATCCACCATCATTTTATGTGTGCATTTTGCTAAGATATGCCACACTGATATATTCACACAGCAAACGTTTTGGAAGCAAACATGCAGATTTTTGTCAAATGCTTGGTGACCAGCATTCCATTGACTGTCAGTAATGATTACATACAATTTGCTCTTGCTTCTTAGCTTAAAATTGTGAGAAGAAAAAAAATATGATTGCTGTCATATCTGCCTTCCTTTAATGCAGATATAAATATGCAGAGATATTAGAATGCATACTAGAGAATAATATGTTTCTTTTACATAATCCCACATTTTTAAATACATTTTTATACCTTACATAAAAAAATTGATACCTGAGCTGTTATAAAAAAAAATATGATGGTGTAGACAGGACATCAGTCCAGCGTTCTAATGAAGTATGATTAACATGTACTTGTGTGAATATATATGATAGCACTGATATAATGTAAGGGAGGCAATTACATGTACATCCTTTCTTGATTTAACACAAGAACGACTTAGTAGTTCAGGAGAACAATAATCTCAAGACTTCCGGACTCCTCCCAGAGTAGTGTTCTAACCTGCTACTACCTGGGAAAGCACAATTAGGCACAGTACTTCTTACCTGGTCTCTGGGTTGTAGCCCAGGATGTAGAAAAAGGAGTCAATCCTGGCTTTGAACTCCCTGGCAGCAAATATGTCAGAGAAATGGGCAATGTTACATTTCCCCCTGTGAAGGACAAAACAAGCTTCATTAGTCTTCATCCAAAAGGACCCACAAACACGTTGTTGATATCAGTGCTACACGGATGCTAATTAGCGGCTTTGGGCTCGCCCTCTTGGAGGTGACATCCAGCAGCAGGTATCCGCCCGGCTGTCAGCCTGGCTCGGCCGTGAGGGATGAGGCTGCAGCTACGGGGCCTGTAAACCCCATCTGAACCTGTCATCCCTGCCTCGTCCCAGGTGGATGAGGTGTGGCAGACACGGCATGGGCCCTGCAACACGTGTGTGGTGTGTGTGTGTGTGTGTCTCCTGACAGTATTACCACACAACGAGTCCTAGGCTTCCTGCAAAGCCCACATCTTGATACCATTTCAGTATCCAGCACAGTGTCTGGGCCTATTGAAATAATAGGCATCAGGGGTCTGGAGACAGCCCCACAGAAGAACACCTTCCCACAGTAGATGAAAGGAGTGTGTCTGTATGTGTGTGTCGGGGAGGGGTAGGAGCTGGGTCATTACAGCATCCCGCTGGAATCCCTGCCTGCATTTATCTAAAGCTCCTATAATAAGTCAAATCAAAGGACGCTCTGTGCAGGAGAACTTGTGGCTAATTTGCCCTGAAATCTGCGGTTTTCTCTAAAACGTGGCTCTGCACTGTGCCTGCTGCTACAGTTGCTTCCAGATGGTTTTCGTTAGAACGGGGCCAGGAACTAACAGAACGGGAGGAGGTGGAGGGGAGGAGGTGGTGGGGGGGAGGAGGTGGGGGGGAGGAGGTGGGGGGGAGGAGGTGGGGGGCTGAGGATCACATGTGCAAGGGAGGGATATCTGGTTTCACATCGATACAATAAGCATGCCTGTCCTCCCTGTTCTTGGTATTAAGCGTGGAGAGTTAAGGCCTGGTGGCTATCAGACTGGGCTCTCGGAGGAGGTCTATAGAAAGGTTCTAGGGAGGAGGTCAATGCAGTAGGGAAGTCTATGGTCTAGGGAGAAGGTCTACGGAGGTCGGGCTTCAGGAAAAGTGCAGAGACACCTGGGCCAGCTCTGGGTAGGGCACTGTTCCCCTGACCTACAACCGGCTTTATGTTTTGTAATCCACAAAGTTAGAAGTCCCTTCCCCAGTGTGTGTGTGTGTGGGCGTGTGATGTTCGGTGTGTGCTCACCTGAGGGCAGCAGCATGGTAAGTGTCCACGTAGTCAGAGATGAAGAGCTCTCGACTCTTGACCACAGGGTCAGTGATGATGAGCTCACGGCCTGAGTCTGAAGAGAGGAACAAGAGCATGGTGTCAAGGAGGAGGCCAGGGGACACACACATCCGACACATCACACACACATCACATCACACACACAGAAAACTACCCAAAACACTCTTGTTTTACTTGTGCACCAAGTAGAACAATACGATCGTGTTTACACAGAGACACAAACTCAGAATCACAACCCATGATTCTGTCTGTGACATCTTTTTATGAATAAAGGGCCTGATGATGTGGTCTGGTCAAAGGGCCCACGCAGGGTCAAGATCCATTAGTGCCACCCAAGAGGCACGACAGGCAGGTGAAAAATGACCTGAGTTGTAGTGAACCTGAGTTGTAGTGGGGCTTTGGGACAGCCAGCTGAGAAAACCATTCAAATGGAGTTAATAAACGCATAGAGTTTCTAGTTTGTTTTGCTGAAATGGGTTTATTCAGAGCAAACAGCAGAAAAAAGCATTTCCTCAAAACACGGTTGTGTTCAGCCAACATCAGGTATGTTTGCTGCAGCAGCTAGGGAGAGCATGTGACAAAGTGTGTGTGTGTAAGACTTGAGTGGTTTCATTATAGAGAATGAAAGCTTTCCTTCACAACCGTTTCCATCAGGATGAGCAGATTGTGTGTACTAGTAGTGTGTGTGTACTGTGTGTGTACGAGCAGGTTTCCGTTCTGCTGATGCTTTGGGAGTGCGTGCTCAAGGGCCACATTATATGGTGCAGGTTATTTGCACTTGACAGTCCCACTGTCTGGCCTGAAGGACTGTTGCCGAGGGAACAGAGAGCGGATCCGACCGGTTCTGGTGAGACGGGCCACTGTTTGAGATGCAGGTCACAGTGTCTCACGTCCCCAGAGAGGACAGTACTGGATGCTGTGTGTCTGTGTGTGTCAGTGTGTATGTGTCAGTGTGTGTGTGTGTGCACACTGGCTTATCCGCATGTTTCATTGAACACCTGTGTGCGTTTTGAAAAAGTTTGTGTGTGTGTGTGTGTGTGACAGGCGCTCACCGTTTTCGTTGTTGCGATCCTGCACCAGGTGTTGGTAGACAGAATCGGGGACCTCCGACTGGCGGTAGTACCATTTCACACTCATCAGCAGATGGTCTCGTTTACTCTGCAGCACAAAGAGGGTGAGGAAGAGAGAGAGAGAGTGTGTGTTAGGGAAGGAGAAAAAAAATGCAATAAAATAAACAGACATCATTTGTTTGTTAACAGCGTCACAAATTGGCCTCTTGGCAAACGAGAGCCTGGTGCTGTAGCTAGTTTATGATTGGCGAGGGCTGGTGCCAGAGAGCCCACAGTGAAACCAAGTCAATTAAAAAGGGATTGGAGAGTGTTTAGTGTTTTAATAAAGTAAACAGTGAGATGCCCATGTGTGGAAGTCTGCAGAGGGGCAACAGCAGAGGCTCGGAATTTGGTCCTCTGCCTCCGTAAAATGAAAACATCGTTCAGATGTTTGACCATATAAGAGCATTGTAGTGTCAAGTGAAAAGATCTGTATCGAAACCTTTCTCGCAGGTTTTAACCCCTTGAAAATGGACCGCTCTTCCTTTTCTCCTCCATCCCTTGTCAAGCTGCTTTATGAGTGCTGCCACCTACTGGCCATCTGTGATAGTGCAAGTGAGTGAGGACCTGCAAGTCCTCCCACTGACCAGCAAGGGGCAGCACTGAGGCGAGACACGGCCATCCAGAGGAAGTCAACAGAGGGGAAAAAGGGAAAAGAGAAAAAAGGGAGGCCGAGGCCAGGGCCAGGGACGAAAGGGCAAAACACTGTTTTCATTCCGCCGGTATAAAATATTTATTGTGCCTTCACACAAACCCAACTGACCGTTGTGAGGGTTTAAAAGAACATTAAAGAGACCACAGGCGGGCGCGCCGCTGCTACAGAGCCCTTTGGCAGCAGCCAGAAATCACAGCCATCTTTAACAGGGCTGCACGATACTGCCCTGCCAGCATACAGCCCACAGAACCACCACAGCACTCAGGGAGGGAGGAAGAGAGAGGGAGGGAGGGGGAGGGAGGGAGGGAGGAAGAGAAAGGGAGGGAGGAAGGGAGGGAGGAAGAGAGAGGGAGGGAGGAAGAGAGAGGGAGGGAGGAAGAGAGAGGGAGGGAGGAAGAGAGAGGGAGGGAGGAAGAGAGAGGGAGGGAAGGAGCAAGAGGGAGCTATGTTAATCAAAGATAGCTTGGAATCAGTCCATTGCAAGCTGCACTATACAGCTGTGAGAGTGTGTGTGTGTGTGTAGAGAAGCATGAGGTTAGTGTATAGATATTTAAAGCCTTTAGAGTACATTGTTCTGTTGTACAACTGGGGGGGCTGAGCACATGCAGCCAAGCAAATCATCCCCCCATTCTTCCAAACCACCTCTCTCTCTCTCTCTCTTTCTTTTTCCTGCTTGTCAGTTCTTCCCCCTCTCCATCCCTCCTTCCCAAACATGCTCTGGAGGAGGGGGGAGTGTGTATGTGTGTGCCAGCTGCTGTTTAGCGCGTCCAGGCTCAGTCAGTCAGTCAGCTAAACACCTCCATCTCTGCCTCTCACTCAGCTCTGATCACAGGGCTTCACCAGAGACCAGACCCACTGGAGGGCTTTCACATTCCTGAGCACTGACACACAAAATTGCATGCACACACACAGTTTACTCTCTCATACAAACACATTCTGCGCGCAAAATCACATCCTCACAGGCACAGAATTGTGGGCGCACGCACGCACACACACACACACTGATGTCAAGATCTTACTCGGTTGGTCCCTGCACACACAACCTAATCTCTCGTTTAAGCTACCTCTAAGAGCCAGTTACCTCCAGTCAGGCTGGCACTAGCACAGAGCTCACCTAGATCTTGCTGCATGCATAATACAGTGTTTAGGACACAGTAAATACCACCAGCGTGCTACCTAAACATCTCCTTTTAAGGCTGTTAAAAACTACAAATACTATCAAAGGCTTTGCCAACATGAACACACCTGCTGTGAACACACAAAACATGAATGCTTGCCGCACGCACGCACGCACACACACACACACACACACACACACACACACACACACACACACTATCCGAAATCGTCTGAATTGACGAGTTATCCCAGCGACAGCAATAGATAGATATTTATCAGTATGGAGCGCTTGTTGCAGGTCTGTTAGGAAAGCCCTCGGACGAGATAAGCTGCTGTAAGGCAGAGAAGAAGAAGAAGAGGAGGAGGAGGAGGCAGAGCCACAATGCTGAATTGATTAGGAACATTCCACGGCTCAGCCTTCAGAGGGATAGGGAGAGTCTGTGGCAGCCATCTTTGTTTGTTCGGCAGAGGACATGATTTGCTTCCCTTTGGGGTGGCAGTAGGGAGGGGAGGAGGAAGACCAGGGTAAAGTAGTGTAAGACACAGTAGTGTAATGCAAGGTAGGCTAGGGCAGTGCAATGTAGGGTAGGTTGGGGAGTAAGGTACGGTAGTGTAATGTAGGGTAAAGTAGGGTAAAATAAGGGAAGGTTAGGGTATGTTAGGGTAGGTTAGAGTAATGTAGGGTAGTTTAGGGTAAAATAGGGTAGGTTAGAGTAATGTAGGGTAGTTTAGGGTAAAATAGGGTAGGTTAGAGTAATGTAGGGTAGTTTAGGGTAAAATAGGGTAAAATAGGGTAGGTTAGAGTAATGTAGGGTCGTTTAGGGTACAATAGGGTAAAATAGGGTAGGTTAGAGTAATGTAGGGTAGTTTAGGGTAAAATAGGGTAGGTTAGAGTAATGTAGGGTAGTTTAGGGTAAAATAGGGTAGGTTAGAGTAATGTAGGGTAGTTTAGGGTAAAATAGGGTAAAATAGGGTAGGTTAGAGTAATGTAGGGTCGTTTAGGGTAAAATAGGGTAAAATAGGGTAGGTTAGAGTAATGTAGGGTCGTTTAGGGGGGTGTAGACCTGGACATGCAGAGAGAACACTGCCTGTCTGAAGTGTTGGGCTCTGTATTGGCAGTGCAGTCTACATTGTCCTGAACTGCTTGTGTGCACCAGACTGTGCACCCCCTGTGTTAGAACCACACCACCACAAAGACTCTGAGAGAGGCCGGCCCCCCTCCCCCCTCCTCTCTTTCTATGTGGAGGGGAGAAAGGGGAACAGGGTTATGGGGGAGGGGCTGCGGAGTGGTGGTGACTAAGTCAGCTTAAGCCTTGTATAGCAGGCTGCATCAAAGGGCCCCTGTCTCTGGTCTGGTCAGGTTCTAAACCTCGACACAGTCCATATCCATCTTAAACACCAAACCCACCCCCTCTCAAGATCGTTTATTGGTGGGGAGCATTGATTGACAGCAGTAGTGGCCAACCCCCTCTCTCCACACACATCTGGTTGTTCAAACATGGATGCTGGAAGCCTGCCTTTTACCATGACAAAGCGGGGGAGCAGTGCTACACTGCAGCGATACTTCTCGAAGGCAGGGAGGGGCTAGCGGCTAAGCAAAGCCAGACCCCCTCAGGTCCAATCCCCCCACACGTTAACAGGAAGTGGGTGTTTATTTTAGTTTTTTCATACGCTTTTTTTTCTCCCTTTCTTAAATCTTTCTTTCCTTTTTTTTTTAACGTATGGCAGCAGAGCCCAGGCACTAACTACTACCCCCCCCCCCCCGCCTCTGCCATGACATCAGCAGGCTACTCTGGGCAGGATCTATGACTTCCTTGGGAGGTGGCGGAGGCAGGAAGTGGAGATTCTAAACCCTGATGAAGGAGAGGGGGAGGGCGGGCGGAAGGAGGAGGGAGGAAGTGGAGATTCTAAACCCTGATAAAGGAGAGGGGGAGGGCGGGCGGAAGGAGGAGGGAGGGAGGTCAAACACAGAGCAACTCTACCTCAGAGCCTCAGCTAAGACTGACGAGCCGCCCAGCACAGCCTCGGCAGAGGGCTAACACTACACTCACACCAGTGTACAGAAGTACAGCCCTGCTAGTGGGCTAATGGCCGAGAGCTAGCGAACTTAGCTTGTGCTAATGGAGCCAGTTTCTGGTTTGGGGTTGGAACGGGGGCTAAGCTAACGTCTGGCTGTGTCAAACTGACAGCTCAGAGCTAACCGTGGCGTTCAAGGCGGATTGAAGTGCCTTAACCTCCCCCTGCTGCAGAGAGACCAAAACAAAGAACAAAAGCTTGATTGTAGCATTAGAAGGAGAGATGGGATCTGGGAGGACTAATCTGCTGCTCCGACATGATATGATTAAGAGAGGGAGGGAGATCTGGCGGAGGACGAGGGTGCACACACACACACACACACTCACACACACACACAAACATGATGGATCTGATTGGGAGGGCTTTCCGCCCTGCGCTTCTCACTGCTGCCTCAGAGAGAGAGCGCTCTGCCAGCACAGTCACTCTCTAAGCACTGCCATCTGGATGACAAAGAACACACACACACTCAATCTGTGTGCGTGCAGCGCGCGCGCAGGCACAATCATTCTTGCGAGGGACATGAGGTCTGCTCACACAGCCCTCAACATCCTGCCGATTGCCAAAAAAGAAAAAGAGAGCCAAATCAAACAAGATGCCAGTGCACTGTGCGTTCCAGAGTGTGTAAGAGTATGTGTGTGTCTCCGCACCAGAAAACGGCCTCTTGAACTGAGCGCCACGGAAAACAAACCCGGACAGAGTGCAGGATGCAGGGAGAGGACATCAGTGTTGAGCTACGGCACCTCTGAATCAGCCCCATCCCTCCTTCCTCCCCATGCTGCCTGGCTGGGATTTGTAGTGCTGTAACGCCTTGAAGGACTACACCGTGATGTTAGTCAGACAAATAACGGTAAACACGGTGTACAGATTACTCCTCCTTCACCTGTCAGCTGGAACAAATGGAGGCAGGCAGGTAGGCAGGGAGGGAGGGGGGAGGGGAGGAGGAAGGTGCAGGGAGGGGGGAGGGAGTGGGTCCCAGCTGTGATGGTGGGCGCTGTCAGGACCTTTGTGCAGCTCTACACCGGGTGTCCCTCTCACTGCCTGTGCTATTTAGATATTAAATCTCCTCTCACTTTGAACACAGTCAGCCCATCTGTCAGCCTGGCCTACACTGGATTTGATGAGCCTTAGCTGCTTCAAAGTGGGGAGATTTTCAGTGTCGCAGTAAACACACACACACACACACATATACCACACCCACACACCTCTCCCTGTCTTGCTCCTTAGAAAACCTTCGCGTGCACACATTTCAATTGACTCTTTTGCTGTAGCACATTACCGAACAGGACAGCTAGGCATAAATGATACTATCTTGTCCTTGTGTCTTTCATCTTGGTGTGTGCAGTGCTTTACTGGAAATGGGGGGTGGGGGGGGGGCTGTATGTGTGTGACTCACACAGAGCTCACAGATAATACTAATTAAGATCTGCTTCCTGTTCCCCTGAATCCATTAGACCGAGGCTGAGGCTGTAATCATATTCACAATGACAGCCACACTCACACAGTTAAGAGTCACAGCACTCCAGATGATCACTCAACGCTTCAAGGATGTGCACGTACACAGACACACACACACACACACCACACACACACACACACACACACACACCACACACCACACACACACAGTCTCCCCTCTTCTTCTTCTTCAGTGCTGGAGGCCAACCTTTGAGGTCCTCATAACAACTGTAACATGAACATGTCATTAAGCAAGACTGCGAGTCTGCTCGTTCGGGGTTAGAACCAGAGCTAGAACCTCGGTGCTAAAGCGCCGTCGAGCACACCAGATGCCACACGCTGGCACAGCAGCCCTGGTCACACCAGACGCAGTCTCTCCCTCTCCACACTGACGTCATGACCTGCGGACGCAGGAAATTTTTACATTTTACATTTAGTCATTTAGCAGACGCTCTTATCCAGAGTGACTTACAGTAAGTACAGGGACATTCCCCCGAGGCAAGTAGGGTGAAGTGCCTTGCCCAAGGACACAACGTCAGTTGGCATGACCGGGAATCGAACTGGCAACCTTCGGATTACTATCCCGATTCCCTCACCGCTCAGCCACCTGACTCCCCTGACGACACGCCGGCTCCAACAGTTAGCGTGACGAGATCAAAGGCAGCAAGCCGTAGCATCAGAGAAAGGCGTTGGAACACGGCAACCAGAAGCCAAGAGGGCTTGAGGAGCCTGCGTGTGGTGTGCGTGTTCCAAGATGGAGGACCTCAGTGGGAGGGGAAGAAGGGGAGATTAGCCTGGGCTGTGCATTGATAGTCTACGCGTGGCCCAGGCCAGTCTCAGGATGCTCCTGTTGTTATGCCTCCTTCCATCTCCATCTCTCTGGTATTGATCCTCCCCGTGCTTGTCGCCCTCCTCACACGGCGCAACCTGCTTTGCTTTCTGCCTGGCGGACCGCATTCTCCCAGCGAGCAGCCGTGGCCAATTAGCATCCGCCGTGCGTAGCATGGGAGGGGAGAGAGGACGGAGGGAGGGAGGAAAGGAAGGGAGGGAGGAAGGGAAGGGCACAACGCGCTCTTGCAATGTAATCATCTCCGCCGACAAAAGGAATAGCGTGGGCATTAGGATTCAAGCACACGTAGTCGCGGGCGAACACGCGGGCGGCGAGGCGAGAGCGCGCTCCTAACCAGGCACTGGGGCACGGCTGCCAGGCAGGGTGAGGAGGGGGAAGACCTGCTCGGAGAGAGGTGTCTTGGGCTCCGGCGCCAAGCCCCGCTCCTCTCACTCACACACGACAGGGTAAATAACTACCAGAGAGCACCCCCCCCCCCCTCCTCATTCTTTCCCTGTTATTAAACGACCGTGCCTCAAAAGACACAGACGGTATAAACAGATCCCTTGGTTTGTGCGCCGCGCGTGTGTGCGCGCGGTGTATACACGGCAGAGCTTGTCCTTTTAGGGGAGATGAACAGAGCCTCCTGGTGATGACAGCACGGCTGGGTTTGTTCTCTGGGCTCTCCAGGGTTAGCACGCCTCGCATAAAGAACTCCCACTCAGCTGACACGGGAGGCTGAAAGCACTTTTCAAGTTTCTCTCTCTTTTTCTCTCTTTCTCTGCCTTTTGCTGTAGTTTATTTTTCTCCCAGCACCTGTTTTACCCGTTGTCCCGCCCTTCATTCCCATCTGAGGCCAATGAGCCAGAGTGATGCTCGTCATTAGCCTGCCGTAGCGGTCCATCCCCTGGGTTCCATTGATGAAGCTGCATTAGCCCTGTTAGCCTTAGCCTTGTTAGCATTGGCCGGTTTAGAGGAAGATGAATCCTTTCAATAATCTCAATTAGTGGATCACACACACACGTGCAGGGGGCGGCGGAACACACTTTAATGAAGCTTCATACTGACTGGTGTGGGAGGAGAGGGGCTGTGTGTGTGTGTGTACATGTGAGGTATGTGTGTGTGTGTGTGTACATGTGAGGTATGTGTGTGTGTGTACATGTGAGGTATGTGTGTGTGTGTAAACTATACCCAGGCAGCGTCTCCTCTTCCAGGGCTGGAAGGGGGGGGGGGGGGGGGGGTGACTGAGTGGCGTGATGCAGGACAGGAAATGAGAAGGCTTGGTTAAGCCAGGGCTAATCGATCAGCCGACTCAGCCGATCGCCAGGGGGCCCAAGGGGATCCAGTGTGCCCCCCCCCCCCCCGCCTGGCCCCGCCCTCACACCGCAGGGACGCACGCACACGCACAGTAACGTGCGCACACGCAGCGACGCAGTGCCGTGCACACAGCTGCACAGGGCCAGGCTGGAGGTGTGCCCCGGCCCCCCGCTCTGTGCATGGGGGTCCTGGGAGGAGGGGGGGGGGGGGGGGTGGTGAGGGGGAATCGAATGAAGTGAAGGAGGCTCGTCTCATGTTAAAATGCCGTGTAGAAGTGTGTGCGTGTATATATGTGTGCGTGTGTGTGTATGAGCGCGTGTGTCATACGTGTCCAGAATGTTGGGGTCATTTAAATTCTGCAGTGTGAGAAAGGTGAGGAACGATGGGGTGTGTGTATTTAAAGTGGGAGGGAGGGGTCGATAAAGAGAGGGAGCAGTGTGTGTGTGTGTGTGTGTGTGTGTGGGGGGGGGGGTGGTGGGGTTTATGTAACAGCAGCTGTTAGGGGCTGTGTCTGAGGAGAGAAGGCGTTGCTGTGTTTGTTAGGCTGTCTGCTCAGTTTACTCACACGCAGACACAGCTGATAAGAATATTTATGACCCACAGACACCCTCATGCACACGCACACACCGATGTAAAGGGCAAATAAGAGATGGAGGGGAGAGCGAGAGATAGTGTGTGTGTGTGTGTGTGTGCGTGTAGAACAAGGCAGCTATGATGAGGATGCACTCAGGAGCTTTAAAGCCTGCTGAGTGGCTCCAGGATTCTATTGTCTTATCAGCCCCACTCCTCCAGATGCCAATCTCTCCCTCTCCCCCCCCTCCCTACCTTCCTCCCTTCCTCCCCCCCCCCCTCCCTCGCTCCCGTCAAGGTGACCCTGTCTCTCCGGTGATGACACGGTCGGCAGCAGCAGCAGGCTCTCTGGCCAAAGAGAGCCATGCATCACCGTCCTGCTGGGGGGGGGGGGGGGGGGGGGGGGGCAGAGGCAGGCAGGCAGGCGTACAGTACTGACCTAAGCCCATGTCTACCTTTAACCGACACCATCAGCATATTCATTTACATGTACGCTTTTGCAAATAAGAATGTGCATGCAGACCACGCCAAGGGTGGATAGGGACTAGTGAGCGGACACACACACACACACGTGAGCACGCACACACACGTGAGGAGAAGAGAGAAAGGACTGGACGGGGGTGGCTCTAACAGAGCTCTGTATTGTACACAACACAGCTGCACAAACACAGCAGCCACAGAGCTGGAGCAGGCCTGGGCAGCATGTGTCTAGACAGGGAGGAACAACGTGGATGCGTGTGTGTGTGTGTGTATGCGTGTGTGTGGATGCGTATGTGTGTGTGTATGCGTGTGGGTGTGTGAATGTGTGAACAAACACAAGACGTGACCAAGATCAATTCACCTACACACGCCCACACAAAGATTAATAAAGAAGCGCATTGTGTCAAATATATTGATTATCGTTCTCACACACACACGCACACACACGCACACACGACACTGAAACGAGCCTCGTTCA